>NW_011888878.1:5103178-5108641 GCF_000151845.1 Pteropus vampyrus
TATACACTGCCCATGTGAGGTTTCATCACCCTTCATACATCCCTGCTCCCACACCCCCTACTTGTCCCCACCAGCCACATGACATGTTTCTGGGTTACTGTATCACCCAAAAGCCTCAGTATCCAGACACTGACCCAGTGACTGGTCACCATTGTGTTTAATCAATACTTCCTAGGTTGTTTTTGTTGAGGTTATTCCTTTTTTGTGGATAAGTAATCACATTGGTTGTTTTGGACTATAGGAGCTTTTACATTTTTTCTTCCTTCAACCTCTTTACCCAGTGGTGCATTCTAACCACTTTCAAATTCTGACATAAACATTGTCTTGGGAATTGTGTAGCCTGGAAAGTTTAAGACGTGGACAATGATCTGCTCTATGAAGGATCCCATAATATATTTTTATGATTTTGAGATTGCAGCCTTTCAGTTTCTTTTTTTCCTTCTAAATCATACTCTTTATCATTATTCAATTGTCATTCTTATGTGTAGATTATTTCCATTATTTCTTTGTAAACAAGCTTTACATATTATATATTATATGAAAAAAAACTTTTTAAATCTTAGAATCCAACCATGTTGTTTCTTATTTTCTTTGCATATACAAGTCTTGATTTATTGAAAAATAGATTAAGAAGCTTAAATGTATCTGGCACCAACATATCTGGCACTGAGAAGGCATCCGAGGCCTTTAAAATTGGGCTTTCAGACTCTGGGAAAGTTTAATGAGGCCACAACTCAGAACCAAAAGGCTTAATGGGCAAGAAACCAACTCAAGTTTCTACGTCAAATAAAAACCTGTCATTTAGAATAATTTGTTGGGGGGGCAGTAATTAATAACGATTATTAATCTTTCTGTAAGTAAATTATGAAACGATTTCAAAAAATTGATTTTCTTTCTTAAAGAAAAAGTGCATGGCTAACTTCCAAATAAAATGTATATTTTGTCTTCCTTAAAGAAATTAACAACAATATGGGTGACAGCAGGATTTTAAGCAGAGTTTGAAAAATATTATTTCTAATATTTTCCCACAGTAACAGTCTGGTGACATTTTTTCTTATTAGATAACCAAGAAGCTAACCCTGTATAACATTCTGAAAATTTGACTCTCTGGACAAGGGTGGGAAAAGAAAGTATTTAAACTCTGGGAAAAGCCATCTCCAAGGAAACCCCCATGTTTATGTTTCTTTGAGAAAATTGTGTGAGTACAGGACTCTCTGTGTCTAGGCAGGTGACACGCAGAAAGAGCTTTCAGAAAAGGGGTCTCCAGAGCCCCTCCTCCATGAATGGCTCAGACCGACATGAGATTATTAGATTTCTCTGGTAATTATGTTTGTGTAACTGCCCAAAGCCACATGCTACTACAACAAATGAAATTTCTGATAATTTAGCCCCTGGATTTAATGGCTGATAAAGAGAAATGGCCAAAACTAGAGACAGTGGGTTTAGGAAAGGTTAGAACCAGTTGAAGAAAGAATGGAACAGAACCTCTATCAAAAAAAAAAAAAAATCCAATTTTAGCATCCAGTGTTTCTAATTAAATCTGGATTATTAGAAAGCCATTCCCTTTCCTGTCACAACCTGTTTTAGAAAGGATTAAAGCACAATGCTACAGAAGAGATTTGCGGTTCCAAACCACTGAACAAACAGCACCCTTTTAATATATTATGTCAAATACAAACCTGGCTCCCAGTATAGAAAAACCTGGGAAATGTACATGCTGAATGTCACCGTAATTAATATTAGGTTTTATACAAATGAGGGTAGAAGAAATACCTAAAATGTACCATAAATATAAATGTGTACCTGAATCCCACTTTAGAGATGTGCTATATAGAGAACAAATTTCAAAGAATAAAATAAAGATTACAATTCTGTCCTTTTTCATCAAGGAGTGTATTGTCTAATAGGGTAAGAAAGAAAGGACATTTTGTGATCAAAGCAGTAATGGGGGCTCAGGGAAGGCTAGAGCCCAGGTGGTTAAGAGTGAGTAGGAATTATATTGATGAAGCATATTTGAAATAAGCTATAAAGGAGAAATAACATTGAATTTTGATAGAATAAGATAGTGAGGAGTAGTGTCCAGGAAAAGAGGCAATGGCATAATAAATAGTAATAATAATAATAATAACAATAACAATAATAATAAATAGTGAGCTTTAGGTACATAAAATTAGCAATTTGTTTAGAGCAGTAGTTATGGTTATCAAAGTATGGTTCTTAGAACAGCTGTGTCAACATCATATGGGAACTTGTTAAAAATATAAATTCTTTTAAAGAATACATTCGAATGACCAATAGGTACATGAAAAGGTGCTCAACATCACTAATCATCAGAGAAATGCAAATCAAAATCACAATGACATGTCACCTCACACCTGTCATTAATAAATCAATAAACAAAAAATGTTGTTGAGGACGTGAAGAAAGGGGAACTCTTGTGCACTGTTGATGGGAATGTAAATTGGTACAGCCACTATGGAAAACAGTTTGGAGGTTTCTCGAAATTAAAAATAGAACTACTTTTTGACCCACAATCTCACTCCTGGGTATACACTCAAAGGAAATGAAACCACCATCTTGAAAAGATATCTATACCACCATGTTCAGTGCAGCATTATTTATAATAACCAAGACCTCAAAATAACCTAAGTGTCCACTGACAGATGAATGAATAAAGAAAATATGGTGTATATGTATACAAGTAAAATATTATTCAACCATAAAAAAGAATGAAATTTTGCCATTTGTGACAACATAGGTAAACCTTAAAGACATTATTCTCAGTAAAATAAGTCAAACAGAGTAAGACAAATACTGCATGACCTCATTTATATGTGGAATCTAAAAAAGTAAATTCATAGAAATAAAGAACAGATTGGTGGTTGCCAGGGGCCTGGGAGTGGAGGCTCATTTACTCTACTCTTTATTTCTTATTTTAACTCTCTTATTTCATAAACGTTCTTTTGCAGGGAAACTCAAATTATTTTTTGAAGTAGCTGGAATCCAACATGTACATAAATATTGTAAATATTTTCAAGTCTGGGAAAAAATAAATGTGAAGCTAATTATTTCATAGAAGACTTCATCATAATTAAGAGATATTAGCACTCAGAGACTAAAATATTTTACTTATTTTAAAAATTATTTAATGTATATACCATAAAGAATATGTAGGAATAAACTTTGATATGAACCAAAAGAATTGATACTGACATTCAAAGCCAAATTGCAGTAATTTACCCAAGTTTTCTGGGCTGGAAATCAATGTTATCAGTGGTGACAAAGCACCCTTAGCTAACTAGCAGATAATAGAAGAATATACCAGCTATGCAGAGAATATTTGTTACAGTGAAGAGAGGAGGGTAATATAGAGTTCAGCAAAGACTCTGTAGGGTTTAAGGAAAAGTTAAGCACAGGTGCAAAACTAAAGCCCAGCTAGCCCAACAAGATAGAGAACACGGCACTAAGTAACATTCATAACACAAGTGGTGAGAGTCTGAGTCCCAGAACATTCCTTAATCACTCTCTCTCTATTCATAGCAGTATTATTTTTAATAGCAAAGAACTGAGGGAAAAACTTAAATGTCTATCAATGAGTGGTTGGTTAAATAAATTAAATACGACCATACAATGAAACACTTCACAACTATTTAAAAGGCATGACTGTAAATCCACAGGAGCAGGTCATTTGTCTACTTTGCACTGTTTTATCCCTGGTACCTGAAAAGAGTGTGGCATGTAGTAGTTGTTCAATAAATATTTGTTGAATATGTGAAAGAATGAATATTAATTCAAAAAAACAATTTGCGTTATAGTATGAATAGTCCAATTTCATCTAAGTTTACCTAAGTGTCACAAGTCCTCCAGTGTTTTACTTACTTTTTCCTATAAATATCCAAACCTAACAACTCTAGCCTAATCACTCTTAACTTTTTTTTGGTGGTGGGGGGTACATTTCTAAGGGAGAGATGACTTACATTCTCTTAGAGGTTGCTTGTCATCTCTCATTCTAATTCCCTGCTCAATCTATTCTCAACTCTCACTCAACACATCTGTCGTCTTCCCCCATCACTTGGCCACAAGCAGAAACTGTCTCCCTTCATCATTCCCTCTTCACCACTAATAAAGACTGTTTTGTGCAGTACATTTTAATCGAACGTTTGTGAGCAATGGAGGGTCATTTCAGCTTAGTAGAAAGAACAATTTGAAAATAAAAAATAGACATCACTCACTATTCCTAAACTCACAGGACCTTCTTTGACAAGGAACCAGCTTTCCCATATGTGTGCCTTTCTCATTCCCAGCATTTTACTGCCTGGGGCTGCTCTCACATCTTGTATTTTCTCACATTCGAGGCTTGCTTTAATACGTACCCCATGCTCCTTCTCGTGCAGCTCTAGAATGGTGAAAATAACTGTTACTTTACTATGCACAGAAATTTTTTTCTCTTCTTGGTCTCAAGCTCTTCTATCCATCTGAGTCCCGAGTCTTTTCTCTTCATGGCCATTAAACCAACCCATTACTGTTTTTCCCACTGACAATGCAGGTAATCTCCCTAAAACAATTTCTGCCCTTCTAGATCAATCTGCTCAAAGTGAAGTCTATTTCGAAACTAGCAAATTGTTGTAGCCTAATTATGCATAGATGCAATCAGAAAGAATATACACCAGAACATTAACAGTACTTATATCAAGCATATGGGGCATCGGGAGTTGAAATGATAAATACCCACAGAGCTAAACAGGCAACAAAACCAAGTAAATCAAACACATGGAAAGATATTATTAACCATCAGGGGGAAAACTAATTGAAACTACAGTGAGATACCACTTTACACACGCTAGGATGGCTAGACTTTATAAAAAGTTAGATAATAACAAGTGTTGGTGAGGATATGAAGAAATTAGAACCCTCATATACTGCTGGTGAACATGTAAAATAGTGCAGCTGCTTTAGAGAACAGTCTGGCAGTCCTGAAAATGGTTAAACATAGTTACCATATGATCCAACAATTCCACTCTTAGGTATATACCCAAGAGAAAAGAAAAGAAACATCCACACAAAAATTTATACCCAAATGTTCACAATAGCCAAAAAGTTGAAACTCCCCAACCAAATGTCCATCAACTGATGAATGAAAAAAACAAAATGTGGTGTATTCCATACAATTGTACATTATAAGTGGTGAACTTCATGATGTGTGAATTATATCTCAATAAAACTGTTAAAATATTCCAAGTGAGCCAAAACACAACACATCTGCAGGCCTGATATTACCTGCAAACCCTCCAGTTTGGGATCTTTACTTTATACTTTCTTAATTTATTGAATGTTTTATGGTGAGCATTGTACTAGTAAGTTCTCACTTCCATAACAAAATACCATAAAGTTGGTGATTTAAATAACAGAAATTTATTGATTATTATTCTGGAGGCTTGGAAGTCCAGATCAAGGTGCTGGAAT
>NW_011888878.1:5108691-5132060 GCF_000151845.1 Pteropus vampyrus
GAACGTTTGTGAGCAATGGAGGGTCATTTCAGCTTAGTAGAAAGAACAATTTGAAAATAAAAAATAGACATCACTCACTATTCCTAAACTCACAGGACCTTCTTTGACAAGGAACCAGCTTTCCCATATGTGTGCCTTTCTCATTCCCAGCATTTTACTGCCTGGGGCTGCTCTCACATCTTGTATTTTCTCACATTCGAGGCTTGCTTTAATACGTACCCCATGCTCCTTCTCGTGCAGCTCTAGAATGGTGAAAATAACTGTTACTTTACTATGCACAGAAATTTTTTTCTCTTCTTGGTCTCAAGCTCTTCTATCCATCTGAGTCCCGAGTCTTTTCTCTTCATGGCCATTAAACCAACCCATTACTGTTTTTCCCACTGACAATGCAGGTAATCTCCCTAAAACAATTTCTGCCCTTCTAGATCAATCTGCTCAAAGTGAAGTCTATTTCGAAACTAGCAAATTGTTGTAGCCTAATTATGCATAGATGCAATCAGAAAGAATATACACCAGAACATTAACAGTACTTATATCAAGCATATGGGGCATCGGGAGTTGAAATGATAAATACCCACAGAGCTAAACAGGCAACAAAACCAAGTAAATCAAACACATGGAAAGATATTATTAACCATCAGGGGGAAAACTAATTGAAACTACAGTGAGATACCACTTTACACACGCTAGGATGGCTAGACTTTATAAAAAGTTAGATAATAACAAGTGTTGGTGAGGATATGAAGAAATTAGAACCCTCATATACTGCTGGTGAACATGTAAAATAGTGCAGCTGCTTTAGAGAACAGTCTGGCAGTCCTGAAAATGGTTAAACATAGTTACCATATGATCCAACAATTCCACTCTTAGGTATATACCCAAGAGAAAAGAAAAGAAACGTCCACACAAAAATTTGTACCCAAATGTTCACAGTAGCCAAAAAGTTGAAACTCCCCAACCAAATGTCCATCAACTGATGAATGAAAAAAACAAAATGTGGTGTATTCCATACAATTGTACATTATAAGTGGTGAACTTCATGATGTGTGAATTATATCTCAATAAAACTGTTAAAATATTCCAAGTGAGCCAAAACACAACACATCTGCAGGCCTGATATTACCTGAAAACCCTCCAGTTTGGGATCTTTACTTTATACTTTCTTAATTTATTGAATGTTTTATGGTGAGCATTGTACTAGTAAGTTCTCACTTCCATAACAAAATACCATAAAGTTGGTGATTTAAATAACAGAAATTTATTGATTATTATTCTGGAGGCTTGGAAGTCCAGATCAAGGTGCTGGAATGACAGATTTTATAATGAAGCCTCTTCTCTTGGCTTGTAGGGGCCACCATTCTCTGTATGCTCATATGCCCTCTTCTTTCTTCATGTAAAGGGAGAGAGAGGTAGCAAGCTCTCTGGTGTGTCTTCTTTTATGGGTACTAATCTCATTAGGGCCTCACTCTCATGATCTCATCTAACCCTGATTACTTCCCAAAGGTCTATTCTCCAAATACCATCTTACTGGGAATTAGGGCTTCAACATTTTAACTTTGGGAGGACACAAACATTCGGTCCATAACAAGAATAACTATAATTTTAAAACTACACTTTTAATTTTTTTATAAAAGTAATGAAACCTTTACTCCTATAGTCTGGTTATATCCTAAAGACTCAAATGAAAACTCCATGAAGATGGGGATTTATTTACTGATGAATGTAGCTGTCTGACATAGACTTAACACTCAAAAATATTTGCAGAAAGAAGGAAAGGAGGAAGGGAGGGTTAACAAACAGGCACCTAGGACAGAACCTACAGGTGGGGTTAAGAAAACAAAGCTATAGAACCTACAGGGCTGCAGAGGCTAGCAGTCAGGCACTCTGGGACTTTATCCCTAAATTTCATCTTCTTCATTCATATGAAGTATCTGCCTACCCTAACCTGTTTTAAAGACAGGCAGTGTGCTGAGATATAAGTAATTCACCACTATAGGTAATCTCTGTGCCCTACATTAAGCAATTTCAAATGACACAAATGTAGCAAGGCCATCTGCATATTGACATGAATCAGCACATTGAATTAGAGGTCAGTTAGCAGAGAACCAGAACAAATTTGTGTGAAATGGGACGACAGTGTCCTGCACATATATGGGGTACTCTCTAGTGGCCTCTGACAGCTCATGTGGCAGGAAGAAATAAAGTCAAGAGTGTGAGGTATTACTGAAAGCAGCCATGGGATTTTGTCTGTGACTGGGTGATGACTGTAACTTGTGTGCTTCATCTGTCAGGTAACTAAAGAGTTTCACAGTGGTGCCATGAAAGGAGCATTCATGTAAGCTGCAAGGCTGATCACATCTTAGTTTGGCTCCTTCAATAATTTCAACCTCATTGTGGCACATCTCAGTCTCACTTCCTTTCCTTCCCTCACACTCCACCTTCTTCCTTGAATTAACTGTCAAAGGTATAGTCTGACATCTTTTCTTTAACAACAGTTGTCTAAAGTAATTTCTAACATAATTCTGCTATCAAATAACAAGCAAAGAACTCAGTATTTGGGGAGAAATTTCCAAGAAGAAGAAAAAGAATCAGTACTATGTTTCAAAGTTGCAGTTTAAAAGAAATAATGCCTTATAAATGTATAGTTCTTTGAATTACAAAGTACTTTCACATGTTTACTTCATCTGACCTTTTTGAATCTTACAGGCATTATCATCTAGTAGCTGAAGCTCAAAGAAGAAGAAAATAAAAAATATTTAAGACTGAATTGAGTGTTTACACTGTACAGGCACAGTGCTTAGTGTATAGGTGTGCAAACTCATTTAATGCTCACAACAACCCTGGCAAAAAGGTAAAGTTATTATCCAATGAGGAAATGAAGCAACGAGAGGCCTCATAGCTTAGTCAAGACCTCACAAGCACACAAAAGAGGCAATGAAAAAGTAGGGATGCAAAGCCAGCCCAGCCAACCCTGCCAGCTCTGGAGCTTGGGGGCTTGTCCTCTGTACTCATCTACCTCCCTCTGTGTGTATGGCAGAAGCAGAATTTTAAAAACCACCAGTTGATTACAGAACTCTTCTAATATCCATTAGTTTGGATCATTATTGCTATTATTGATAGTGCTGTAGTGGCAGGATTATTTAATTTGAGTTTTAATAAAAGTAGGTGATTTATAATTATGTCTTTCTGAACATTTTTATCTTAAAACTGAGCACATGCATACACATACACACACTTTACTTGTATAAACTGATGACAGAGGTTTTTTTTTCTTTCTTTTTGGGGAGAGGGGTAACTGAAATAAGAGGCATACTGATTTCTCTATGGAGAAAAAGGTATTGTTTGTCTTCCTGACTGCCTTTAAAATAGGTTTCTTGACGAAAATGAAGATGAACCTGAATAGAGTGACTGACTATTCAGGTATATAGTGAAAGTATGGGATTCTTGTAAAAGTAAATTCATGTTTATATTATTATGTGCTTAACTCTGGCAGCTATAAAAAAGTCTTTTTTTTATCTATTTTACTCAAAGAGCTTGTATTGTCAAGGAGACAAGTTTGACAGACATAAAATAGAGAACATCACTAATGCAAATGCTAAATTGTGTGGTATAGACAAGGGATTCTCATCCTGGGCATGAGACTGTAGGGTCAACTACAGTTTAGTAGGTACGAGCTTTGTAGTTGTATGAGACAGCCTAATAAGGATTCTTTCTTACGTATGTGTGTCCCTGTGAAGTGTGTGTGTGTATGTAAGGCAGGGGACTATATATGACTATAAGTATACTTTTCATCTCTGTCAATTGAGAATATATGTATATGTGCAGATGTGTTCAAGAACATCTTGGAATAAGAATGCTGCTCCTCATGGGTGTAGTGCCTGCAAACTTTAAGGGGAAAAAAGCAAAATGAGTGAGGAAAGATGGGAGATTGTGGTACTTAGGATAGACAAAGAAAAACTAGTAAAATGTAAATTAAAAGGGGAGCAGAGGGAAACACGGAGCTAAGGCTCAAATGCAGGCATGAATTTTCCATGTGGGGCCCTGTCAGGAGTAACATCATGTTTGAACTCTACTTTTTTCATGGCTTTTTGTTTTCATAATCGAATATAGTCATGCAAATATCTACTTAGAGTAAAATTGTTCCTCATAATTTCTAGGCCAAAGGTATCATAAAAGTTATTCAAATTACAGTTTTTCCCATCACAATGTTTCTAGGCCACTTAAGTACTTCAAAATATAGACATAAGGACTAAGCCAGATAATCTTTACATATTCTTTACATTCTTACTAGTAGAGAAATTCTAAAGTGAAAGCTGTAAGATGCCATATACTGATTTCAATAACTACTCCAAGATAAAAATGCATATATAGTTAAGATTCTTTTTAGCAAGATCCAGTCAAATGAATCTTGCCATGTCTGGAGTGTTTGGCTCACTAGATGGGCACAAAGGCAGCACTTCACTGAACCACTAAGTAACCTGCCTATTCATTGAACAATTGTCCTGAGATGTACCAGTGATTATTTCTGCTTTTCAAAGAACATGAAATAATAGTAGAAAAAAGATTTAATCTTCTCAGAGCACAGGTCAAACCTTTTAGCTTTATAGGTTGACATCTAAAATTATACACAGACCACATTCGGCTTCCTATATCCTCAGAGTCACAATATTTTTAAATGCTGAAAGAGATTGTGTTGTTTCCAAGCTTTAAGACAGAGGTCCTGAATAGAAAAAGAAATGTTAGAATCTTTCTTATAACCCAAAGAAAGACAGATCCCATGTGATATAGAAAATGGACTCAAAGCCAGAAGTTGAGGAATTGTATTGTTACATAAGAAAAAGAATGGATAGAGAAAGACAGTGTATCTATCAGCTACTGTTGCAAAAATGTTGCATAATGAAGGCCCCCAAAACTCAGAGAATTAGAATATAAGCATCATTTTTCTTATGCACAGGCCTTTAGCTGGCATGACTGCTTCAGGCTGTGGATTGGCTCCAAAATGTACATTGGGACCAGATCCACTTTAGATGTCTTTTGTCTTCCTCGAACTAGTGACTCCCTGGAGCAAGTTCTTCCTGACACTCAGCAACCTGGGTAATTACAACAAACCAAGAATGAAGCATGAGATAAATTTGGAGCTTCTTAAGAATCTCTTGAGAACCTCCAATATATATATATAGATAGATAGATAGATAGATAGATAGATAGATAGATAGATAGATAGATTTTATATATATATATATATATATATATATATATATATATATATATATATAGGAAGGATGACCTGGGAAGGATGCTTCTCTCCAAACAGGGTTTCTGAACTCACACTATTGTTTTATCTTCCATATATATTTTTCTAATGAACTGAATTTTCTCTACTCTTTATAGTGTAATGATACATAGCTAAATTAATAATTCAAAAAAAGTTGGATATTAAAGGAAAGAAAGAAAAAAAGAAAGGTCACTTTCTAAAGACAAACAGCAGACCCTACTATGTAAGTTATTCATTCTCTCTGAGCTTCAGTCCTTACGAAATGAGATTTTTGATTGCAGACAATATCAGCCAACTAAAAGCAGTAAAGCAACGCAATGGAGAAAAACTGAGTTCCAAACTAATGAGTGTCTTGCTGAGAGAAATGCTAGAATTAAATAATTTTAGCAACATTTTATCCTCAGATAAAAATTACCGCTAGGAAATATTCTAATGGCCAAGTCTGAACCAAAAATAAACATGTCGATAAATACATATGTGAGACAATTTCCCTGAGAAAGAGGTTTCATTTTGCAACTGTGGGTGGTTGTCAGGGTAGCAAGAGATATTAGAAACAGGAATGAAGAAGGTCAGGAATAATTTATAGTATGTAGTTTTTTCTAGAAACTCTATTCCTATTACTTGCCATCTCTCAAGCTCCATCTCTCCCCCACACCGTGGGGTTGGGTCACATACAAATGACTGGAGAAGGAATCAGAGCGAGTGAGCAAGCAGAGCCCACTTTGGGGTGCTGGGTGTGCCAGGGTCTACATGATCACATGACCGGGTGCTGCATTCAGCCCTCTACAGAGCAATTCACCTGTCAAACAAATAAGCTACACTGAGCTTCTTTCTTCAACCATTTATTACCTCAGGCAATAAATAGCAGTGTAAGTGAAGCCACTCAGTCCTTGCCACTTCTACTTGTGCTATAGAGTTTGGAGATGCTGTTATTGTCATTGGCCTTCAGGCTCAGGGCCTATGTCTGCACCTGTAAGGATGGATATTGCATCATTGTGTTGATCACCAGAGTCTTGCCAACTGCTGGAGGAAGAGGAGGCTCCTAGCACTGGAAAATCAAATTGGCAAGAGACGCTTGGTGGGCAGCAAACCCAGCTCTCTTATGTACTAGTCACAGTGTGTGAAGAGGGAGTAGCCACATGTGACAGTGGGAAGTAAGATGCCAGCTCCCACCGTGCTGCCAGCTGAAGCTGGAAACTGGTTCCCTGATAAGGTAAGCACAAATATGTCTCAGTCCTTTGGACTTCCTTGCAGAGTGTGGAATGGGGCCAGACCTACAAGCCCAGAGAGAAAACAAGCGAGAGTAATCATAAAACTGCCAGCTGGATGGTTTCTGTGCTCAGTGTGTTTTCTTGGTTTGTTTTTCTCATGTTCTCCCTGAGTATTGACTATAGCAATTGTGTCTTTTCATGCCAGCCTATCTCAGTGGTGGAACTTTCCAAAGAAAACAGGGCTCTTCCAAACCATAGTCATGTAGTTGCAGGGGTCACCCCAGAAAGAATGCCTCCAGGGTAATGGAAATAGAGGTGCTTAGTCCAGGTGGTTCCCCCTTCAAGTAACAAATTTTAATTTTAAGAAAGGATTTCCCTCTCACAAGGGATGATAAGTTATTTGTTATTTGTTATTCTTCCAAAAATAGAGACAATAATAGTAACATAAGATTATTATAAGTCTTAAATAAAATAATTCATGTAAAGTTCTTGGCACAAGGTCTGGAAGGACTGAATATATATTTATCATCATTAATATCATCACTCCTTTTACTTTCTGGAAATTTGGAGACCAAAAGTGATACTCTTACTCAAAAAAAAAAAAATGTAGGATGGAAGGAAATGCTAAATCCCCCATCTCTCTCTCCTACTTCTCTCTCCCATCATGAGTGGACTGCTGACTTCAAATAATTTAATCAAAATCACACTTTCCAGAGTGAGAGAAAAGTCACTAGAAGTTAGCAAAGCTAACTTGTTGGTTTCTGAGATGAGCAAGAAAGAAAACAAATGCCCCTCATTAGCTTAATAGAAACCAAATGTTCCTCATGTCTCCTGATGCAGGATTAGGGTTTTGATATTGATTAGCTTCTCAGGAAAAACAAAAAATAAAAATGCAAAAAAGCAACCCCTTCACCGACATTAAAATTTACTTTTGGAGGATAAGCTTCCTTTATTAGGCCTACAGTTTAAGAGTTCATGATTCACAGCTCATAATGAAGTACTATCCAAAAAAAAAAAAAAGTTAAATTGGACTGAAACTTCTCTCCCATACTCAATATAGCAAGATTTACCAAATAAGAGAGAAATGATCCAAGGATCCAGATCTTTCACTTTGAGAAGGGGTGTTTTTAGTTCAAGAGAAAAGGACAGACATGTCTGGGGCATAGGAGTGAAGATCATAAGAAAAAGGAAGTGTCACCAGGTACACCCTTTCACATGTGTGTTAAAGTACCTCAGATTGCATGCTGTCCCTGTGAGACCCAGTGGAAAATTCAAAATAACTGGACTAGTCTTTCAGTAAATAAAACTACTTATATCTGTCCTACATGGAGTGCCAATCCTCATGAAACTAAAGATACAGGATGGAAAAGGAAAGAAAGGAGACTCATTTGGTCCTATCTTCTTCCAAGCAAAACACAGAGGCAGTTCCAAACCATCAGGTCAAATGTATTTTGAAGTTCCAGATGGAAATCAATGGTACAAGTTAATAAGGTCAGCAAATTCAGGAAAGGCAGTACAAATTTAGTGGGTCAGAGAAACACTGGCGGTGAGGAAGGGGAGAAGTAGATATAAAATGTGAGGAAAGTTGAGATAAAACTACTAAAGTAATTAAATTAGTGAGCAAAATTTCTCCCCCCAAAAGACACCAGGCTTATTATACTGCAGTTTTACCAAAACTTGAAGTAACTGATAATATTAATTTTACAGAAATTGCCTCATGACCAGAATAAATGAGAAAGCTACTTAACTCATTTAGAATGCCAATGTAACCTGGATACCATAACTGGATAGTAGTAGAATAAAAGAAAATTTATATCTTTCTTGCTTATGAACATAGATTTAAAAATACTAAATAAATAATAGCCATCAATTTCAGTAGCATGATTTTTAAAAATTAATAAGAAAGTCATCTCAGTCTTAAAGTTTCAGTTTTTTGTCAAGAAAAAAAAAAACTATAAATCTTTTGAAAATCCGAGAACTCTCAGGTTTTTCCAACCTAGCCAGAAACTCCGTTCCATGATGCCAAGATCCAGGGAATGTATAAAATGCATTTGAACAGGACTTTGAAACCACTTGCCTAATGCTTCAGTCAGCACATTCTTATTCCAAACAACAGGAAGAAGGAACAGAAGAAGGGCATAATCTCTCCTTTAAGGACACTTCCTTGAAACCTCATAGAACATGTCCATTTACATACCACTGGCCAGAACTTAGTGAAATGTTCACCCCCAGCTTCAAGTGCAGCTGGGAAATATGTTCTTTGTTCCAGGCAATTATCTTCCCAGTTAAGTCAACAGATACCCTACTAAAATAAATAGGTAGGTAGGTAGATAGGTAGGTAGGTAGGTGGATAGGTAGGTAGTTAGGTGGTTATAATCACAGAACCAGTCCTAATTAGCCTTGTCCTCTTTCTAATGAGATACAGAGTTGTTTTTCAGAGATAACAGTACAAGCTGCAAATCATGCAGACAAACATGTGTACCAGGGAAAGAATTCACTCTAGAGTAACTTTTCAACGTCACTGGATAAAAATCCACCGTGGAGTACATACTAAACCCTTCAAATTCAAACATGTGATACATGAAGAGCCCTGATCCCCTAGTGCCTATGCATTAAGCTGTCATTATGCTGAAACATTGTAACCCCATAGAATATGCATAACTGCTCCCATTTCTTTAGATGTAATTCAAAAACTCATCAATACAAATCTGAGCTGGGTTTTTAATGAAATTATCAAGCAAGTCATAAAATCTGCATAGGAGAACAAGAGGTCAAGACTCAATTTAGAAGAAGAATTAAATGGTAAACATTACCCTACTAGATATTAGATAATAATTAAGTTGGAAAGCAGTAGAAAACTAGACAAATGAAATAGAATAGAGAGTCAGAAAAAGATCCAAGTATACACAGAAACTTGATATCTGGCCGTGAAGAAATAAATAACATACAAATCAGTGAGTGTATTGGTCAGGGGTCTTCAGAGAAACAGAATGAATGGAGAGAGAGAGAGAGAGAGAGAGAGAGAGAGAGAGAGAGAGAGAGAGAGAGTCTATTTATTGAAAGAGAGAGAGAGAGAAATTTTAAAGAATTAGCTCATGTGATTATGGAGGGTGGCAAGTCCAAACTCTGCAAAGTGAGCTAGTGGGCTAGAGATGTTGCAGTTCGAGTCTGAAGGCAGACTGCTGCCAGAATTGCCTCCTCTTCTAAGGAAGAGGGCAGTTTTCTTCTATTTAGGCCTTCAAGTGATTTGATAAAGCCCACTCACATTATGGAGTATTCTCTGCTTTACTAAAATTCTACCGATTTAAATGTGAATCTCATATAAAGAAAATGCCTTCACAGAAACATTTAGAACACGGTTTGATGAAATATCTGGATACTGTGGCCTGGCCAAGTTAACATATAAAAGTAACCATCACAGCAGAGTAATAGAAAGCTATTCTAAATGCTATATTGGGACAAATAATTATCCATATTAAAAAAAAAAAAAAGATTCTCACTTTACTACAAAAATTAATTCAAAGTGAATTAATGTTTTCAATATTAAAGTGATAAAACTTTCTAATATTTAGAAAAAATACAGAATATTCTTGTTTTCTCAGGGTAAAAAAAGAGTTTATTAAAATACCGCAAAAGCACTTACTACAGATAAAAACACATCCAAGACCTAAATAGACTGGAACTTTTTTTTCATTTTTTACTTATATTTCTAAGAAATAAATTACAAAGACATAGTATATATATTTAAAGAATTTCTTTAAATTTGTAAGAAAAAAGACAAGCAACCAAATAGAAAAGTAGGCAAAGGCTATCAATAGACAATTCACAGAAGAGGGAATATAAGTCACTAATAAAAATGTAAAATTTGTTTAATCTCTCTAGTAATCAGGAAAATAAATCTTAAGACAATATTATCCTAGTTCATATCCATTATGTTAGAAAAAGTTAAAAAGTCTAATAACTATTTTTGCGATAACAAAAATATAGGAAACAGTAACTCATGCACTGCATGAGGCAACCTCTTCAACAAAAGCATGGTATTTTTAGAGCAAGTTGAAGATGCACATGCATTTCAAACAGCAGTTCCATTCTTGGTATACACCATAGAGAAACTCTTCTACCTATGACCAAAGGCCATAAGAAAGAATAAACATAGTAGCATTATTGTGAAAATTAGAAACAGCCTCTTACCTATCAAGAATGGATTCTTAAAATGTAGCATATTCAGTATTCATTCAATAGTATATTGAATAATAGCTAAAAAGAATGACCTCTAGAGCATGCATTATGTATCACACATGAAAATAGATAAATCTCAGAAACATAATGTGTAGTCTGATATTATTTATACAAACATGCAACCCAACATTATATATTACTTATGAGTTTGTGTGTTTAAATATGTAAAAATGGAATAAAGTATACAAATGTGAATAAGAATGATAAACACCAAATTTATGACAGAGGTCACCCCCCAAAAAATGAGGAAAGTGAATGAGATCCGGGAGTGTTACAAGATGTGCTTCAACCGTATATGTAATATTTTAAGAAACAATATGAAGCAAGAAAGTCTTAATGTTACAATTTGATAGAGTATTGTGATAAATACATAGGTGTTCTTTATGTTACCTACTCTACTTCTCTGTTACAGTTTAAATATTTCTAAATAAAAACCATTAAGAATTTATTACTAATCTGTAATTGTTAAACTGCCTGTGTCACCAAAAAAAAAAAAAAAAAAAAGGAAATATCTATCAAAAACATAATTTTTTGGACAGAGCATTGTAAATGCAGAGTGGTTTCCTGACTTGATGAAACAAATTCTATTTAATAAACCGGCAAAACATGACTGGAGCCATGATAAATATCAACCCTAAACTTCACTTGTATCATTATGGAAACTGGATTTTCCTTAAAGATGAGAATCAAGATTACAATTAGGCAAGTGCAGATAACATCTGTTTTGAGCATAGGCAACAAAAAATGCCTTGATTTTAGTCATAGCATGCTATCTGGAGAGATTATAACACAAGAGGGTTATTCAGAACAATCTAGTCAGGCACTGCCAGAAATGGAATGCCTCTCCATACATTTTTTATTACATCCTAGAAGTATGAATTTAGACTTTATGTCCTTCTATTTACAAATCAATTCATTTCTAAGTTATCTGCATGTACCTCCTTAGTAATCAATTATATACAGTATAAAACCTATACAAGAACTATTTTTTTTAAATCAAGAGAAAAATAAACACATATAAAAGTCTTAATATTTTTTCACACACTCCAATATCATGCACTCCCTTTAGTGTGAACATTCTAACATGGAGTGTCAAAACTAATTAATTTAAGGATTTGCGGTCAAGGTGGCAGAGAAGGCAAATGCTGTGTTTGCCTCCTCTCATGACCACATCAAAATTACAAGTAAACTAGAGAACAACCACCATTGAGAATCGCCTGAAGTCTAGCTGAACAGAAGTCCTATGACTAAGGACATATAGAAGAAGCCTCCTCGAGACTGGTAGAATGGGCAGAGACACAGATCAGCCTGATCCCACACCTGCATTAGGTTGTTAAAAATCGGGAGGGATATCTCAGCTACAGAGGCCCCCCAGAGGGGCGTCCCAGCCCAATACCAGGCTCCCTAGCCCAGGAATCCAATGCCAAGAAGAAAAGTTGCAGCAACTTCTGGCTGTGAAAGCCAGCGGAGACTATGGCTGAATAAGACTGAGGGCTGCTGAAGTACCAGGTGCTCCTCTTAAAGGTCCTGAGAAGAGACTTCTTCACTGACAACATCACTCACTCTGAGCTCTAGTGCTGAGACAGCAGCTCAGAAAGTGCCAGAAACATACAGAGAGGAACTGAATTGTCTGGCTCTAGGATGAGAGTTGGAGGGGCTGTCTTTTCTTAGACAAAAGTACTGGTAGAATTCATTGTTGTTTTTAAGCCCTCCCCCTTCCCAGCGTGCAGACATAGTCAGCCACCATATCTGAGTCTCCATCAACCTGGCTAACACTGGTCACCCTTCCCTGGTGATTCCCTGAGACCCCACCCCACCCAACTTGCAAGCCCACCCAAACAAATGGCCTGTCTTGGCTTATGCTGTGGACTTTCCTAAAATCTTTCAAAAGTTCACAAACCCCAAACAAGCAACAACTGGCCTCAGAATGCTTGTACCTCTTGCTGAGAAGCCCCAAGCCCAGCACTACTGACAGCCAGCCTCGGTTCATAGCTTAGCCTCTTGAGGCACTTCCAAGATCAGCATGGGTGGCAGTCATCTACAAATTGCTTATGGCTCGTACCAGGTGGCCCCATGCAGGCTACAGGCTGTGGCTGAACTTGGCCTGTGGCAGGGCCACTTCCAGGAGGCCCAGGGTCTAGCATGCCCAGTAGCCAGTTTCAGACTGAGTCAGACAACCACCCACTGCCTCATTTGAAGACAACACACCCAAGGGCAGACTAGGCAGGTACCAGAGCCCTGCTAAAGTAAATTCTGTTCAGTGGGTCAGCCTCTCATAAGTGAGTCTTCATATCCAATCAGCCTGAGGGTCAATCCCTCCCATTGACATGCAAACAGCAACCGAGATTCAACTACAATAGGAGGGCACACACAACACAGACAAGAGACACACCTTGAGCATCTGGCTCAGGTAACCTGAGATACTGCACCACTGGGACTCACTGGACGCCTACTATATAAAAACACTCTACTAAGACTGAGAAACATAGCAGCCCTACCTAATACATAGAAACAAACAAAGAGAGACAGCCAAAATGCAGAGACAAAGAAGCATGTTCCAAATGAAAGAACAGAACAAAGCTCCAGAAAAAGAACTAATCAAAATGGAGACAAGCAGTCTGCTAGAGACAGTGTTTAAAACATTGCTTACAAGGATGTTCAATGAATTCAGGGAAAGAGTAGATGAACTCAGTGAGAACTTTAACAAAGAGACAGAAAACATATAAATGGAGTTAGAAAACATGAGAAAGAACCAGTCAGAAATGAAGAATACAATAACTGAAATAAAGAATACGTTGGAGGAAATAAAGAGTAAATTAGAGAAAGCAGAGGGTCAAATCAGCGATTTAGAAGATAAGATAGCAGAAAACACCCAAATAGAACATCAACAAGAAAAAAGAATTCAAAAGAATAAAGATAGTTTAGGGAGCCTCTGGGACAACATCAAGCATAACAACATAGGGGTACCAAAAAGAAAAGAGAGAGTAAGAAATTGAAAACTTATTTGAAAAAATAATGCTGGAAAACTTTCCTAACCTGCTGAAGGAAATAGACATACAAGCCCAGAAAGCACAGTGAGTTCCAAACAAGATGAACACAAAAAGGTTCACACCAAGACACATCACAATTAAAATGCCAAAGGTTAAAGACAAAGAGAGAATCTTAAAAGCAGCAAGAGAAAAGCAACTGGTTACCTACAAGAGAGTGCCCATAAGACTGTGAGCTGATTTCTCAACAGAAACTTTGCAGGCCAGAAGGGATTGGCATGAAATATTCAAAGTAATGAAAAGCAAGGACCTACAATCAAGGAAAGCTATTATTTAAAATTGAAGGCCAGATAAAGAGCTTTCCAGACAAGTAAAAGCTAAAGGAGTTCATCAACACCAAACTGGTATTACAAAAAATGTTAAAGGAACTTTTTAAAGAAGAAAGAAAAAAACATAAAAAATATGAATAATAAAATTGCAATAACTACATATCAACAATTACTTTAAATGGCTCAATGGATAAGAAAACAAGACCTTTACATATGCTGCCTATAAGAGACTCACTTCAGATCAAAAGACACACACAGACTGAAAGTTAAAGGGATGGAAAATGATATTATATAAAAATGGAAATGAAAAAAAGTCTGGGGTAGTAGTGCTTATCCTAGACAAAATAAGCTTTAAAACAAATGCTATATAACCAGAGACAAAGAAGTACCCAGTAATCGAAACTCTACTTTGAAGAGCTATGTGAATTTCTATGTTCATTGCAGCATTATTTACAATAGCAAAGATATGAAGGCAACCTGGGTGTTTATCAGTGGAGGAATGGATAAAGAAGAGGTGGTACATATATATGATGGAATATTATTCAATTATAAAAAGAATAAACTCTTGCCATCTGCAATAACATAAATAGACCTCAAGTGTATTGTGCTGAGCAGAGTAAATCAGACAGAGAAAGACAAATGTTGTATGATATCACATGTGAAATCTAAAGAACAAAATAAACAAACAAACAAAAACACAAACAAAGTCATAGATACAGAAAACATTTTCATAGTTGCCAGATGGGAGAGGGGTTGAGGGAGTAGGTGTAAAGGGAAAGGGATTAAGAAGTACAAATAGTGATGGGGATATAAAGTATAGCATAAGGAATATAGTCTATAATATTTTAATAACTATATATGGTGTGAGATGAGTAGTAGATTTATTGGAGTGATCATTTTGCAAGTCATATAAATGTCTAATCATTATGTCGTACATTGAAACTAATATTATATGCCAACTGTAATTAAATATTTTTAATTATTTAAAAATTAATTAATTTAGTAATTTTGTAATAATTTTCATACTATTAGACTTTTTTGAGTATATTTATATTTAATATCTGTATCTAAACAAATAACTTAATCAAAAACAGATTTCATGATCCTGAACTACGCAGAAGGGTGTGTTCTACATGCTTTGAATAAAATAAAGATGAAGAACTCCTTTTTTTTTTTTTTTTGACATTAAGGAGCATAGAACTTAGTAGGGATATTGCAATCTATGCTTTTATGTAAAATCTATATTAATATAAAGTGATAACAATAGTACACTCGAAAGCTTTTGAGTTTAGAGGCCAGACAAAAGATCATTTCAACAAGAATCTTCAAGAAAGACTTAAAGAAGCTAGGTTATATCTTGACTTTGAATCATAAGAAGACTTTCAACTGATAGAGATGGGTGTAGGCAGGGATATCACTTGGCATGGGGAGAATAGCTGGACCTATATGAGAGAACAATGACTGTTGTTCAAAGAACAAGGAGAGGTAAGCTGGAAGTATAAACTGGGAGTCAGGTTGTGAAGGACCTCAAACTGCTAGCTAAAGATTCTCGGTATTTACTCGACACACATTAAGAAAGCTCTGGAGAAGATGAAACAGAATTGAAAGAATTCTGGAATAAAAGTTAGGACACCTGGTTCTAGTGCTACTTACATTTGTTTGACATCAAGAAAATTACTCAATCTCTTTAAATCTCATTTTTCTTCCAAGATGAAAGCTTCCTTTATCACTGATATTCTAAATTCTTCAGGGATGTTTGAGACTGCCTTGACTTAACTTGGAGTTTATTAAAAGCATAACATAATAATCCAGAAAAGGGTCATGGTGGCCTACACTAGGATGTTGGCATGGAATAGGGCAGTAGTGTCTACAACAATGGAACACACACTGCTCTGCAACAGACTTCCCTTATAGTATTGTTCAAATGGGATTGAGAAGGAAGAAAGAAAGTAAATGACATTGCCAAGATTGTACTGCTGGAGCATAGATTGGAGACAGGGTAACAGGAGAGAGAGATTCAAGAGTATTCAAAAATTGGTAGCGTACATTAACAAGAGAATTTCAGCACCATTAACAGAGAGATCAGTATATTAAAAGGAAAATATTCTAGAAGAAAGAGGTGAGGACAGTTTGGGGCCTATTAAGTTTAAGTAAGTAGAAGACTGTCCAAGTCAAAATGTTCAGCAAGTTGGTAATTTTAAATTAAATTAATAGCTTTGAGAATCATCCCCTAGGAAGAGAAATTGATGATCAAAGAATAATAAATAAATCTTTTCAAAGAGTTTATAAAGACATACGAAAATGCTAAGAAAATATTCTCAAGTAGAAAAAAGCAAGATGTATATTTTTGGTTGGAATGTAGATAAATATATATTCAATAAAAAAGATAGAAAATAATCAAAATATTATCAGTTCTTTAGTCTAAATTATGAATACATGACCGATTTTTATTGTTTATGTTTTTACATTCTTTCAGTAGTCTATAATGAACAGACATTACTATTATAAACAGAAAAAAAAAACAGTAAAAAAGGAAATTCAAAAATAAAGTGATCGAAAATTGCTATAAATTCTCGATAAGACTTTTAAACATAAAGTTCTCTGAAAAAGAGGTCTGTTTCATAAGTGCTCATACTGACTAAAAATCACACTTCCCTAAAGTCCGATGGACAAAATGCAAGAATCAATAATCTCAAATCCACATAGTTCGGATTACAAATCTTGAGCTATTTTTTCTCACATTCCTGGTAGAATCAAGTACATTCTACCTGTCTTCTTTCATAACAGGTTTCTGTATACTTAAAGGAGATAGGAAATATATATGGACATGGAGAAAACCT
The DNA here is from genome assembly GCF_000151845.1 of Pteropus vampyrus. NCBI lineage: Eukaryota > Metazoa > Chordata > Mammalia > Chiroptera > Pteropodidae > Pteropus > Pteropus vampyrus. Next base: position 5,125,573 of record NW_011888878.1, read on the forward strand.
TTGAGAGGTAAAGAATAACACTAAACGTCAAGATAGAAAACTTGAGCTTCAACAATATAAGACTGCCCCCATTAAATTAATTCCATCACCAAACATTAAAATGTAGACTTCAATTTTAATTTTATGGTTTAATATGTGTTGCCAGTATTTTGTCCCTTAACCCCTGATCCCACCCCATCCTACTGCCCCCAAAAATCTTATGTCAAATATAGGAAGAGTCCTAAGCTGATAAAGAGATACTTTTATTAAATATAGAATTAAGCAACCAAATTTCGTTAGGTCGAATATAACCAAAGCATAAAAAACAAAGTAAGTAAATTGGTTTTGTCTACTCAGAGACTCACATTTATGCTGACATCTGTAATTAGGGTAGAGTAGTATACAGTAGATAATGAGCAGGATATAAGATTCCAGGATTCTCTGAAATTAGTATTTTTTTCTTCCCAGTTATTTGGGAGGGAGCTGTTTGAGTTATACCAAGTGGCCTGAGACATCAATTTTGCCTAGTAAGAACTCTCCCAAAGCCACTTGAACATAAATAAAAATGTAAATGACTCATGTAATGCCATGAATAAAAAGAATAGATGATGATAGGCATAAAGGGGAGATTATTTCTTGTGTAACATTCAGGTAGGAAGTAACTCTGGTGCTAAGTGCTTGTCTATGATTTTTTAGCCCAATGGGAGCAATCACTAGATTGGCCTAGACTTGGCCAAGCTGTCTAGCTTGATACTGAATTTTGCCTAGAACAATTCTTCAAAAAGAACTGTTTTACCATAGTTGATTTCTAACATCTTCTGCTTGTGATCTCCTAGGTTCTAGAAAACAATATAACATACTGGAAAAAACACAGGTTTTGGAACTAGAGAGACTTGGGTTTAAATCTCAGTGCCACCAGGTGTTATGACCTTAACAATGAAATTAGACTAGTCATTGAACTACTTGGAACCCAGTTTCTGCATCTGTAAAAGAAGGGAGTAAATTCTGCCACAGGAGACAATATCTAAATGAGATAACACCACATATTGTAAATGTATCAACTCAATGCTAATGTAACAAATAGCCATGTAACAAAGAGCTACTGTATCAGGTTCTCCAGAGAAGCAGAGCCAATATGTGATAGCTATGTATCTATCTATCTATCTATCTATCTATCTATCTATCTATCTATCTATCTATCTATTTATCATCTACCTATCTATTATCTACCAGTAGATTTGTTATAAAGAATTGACTTAGAGGATTATGGAAGCTGAGAAGTTCCAAGATTTGAAGTCAGCAAGCTGGAAACCCAGATGTAAGTTTAAGTCCAAAAGCCAGTTGACTTCAGAGCCACAAAGAACTGATGTTTCAGTTTGAGTCTGAAGGCAAGAAAAGACTGATGTTCCAGTTCAAGTAGCTAGGCAGGAAGAGATTCTTTTTATTCGCAGGAGATTCAGCCTAGTTATTCCATTCATGCCTTCAACAATTTGGATGAGGTTAGAGAGGGAAATTTCCTTTGCTTAGCCTATTGTCTTAAATATTGATCACATTCAAAAATACCCTCACAAACACCCAGAATAATGTTTCCCAAATATCTGGGCATCCTATGGCCCAGTCAATTCAACACATAAAGTTAATCATTACTACAGAATCTCAGTGGCTTACATAAGGAACATTCATCCTCCTTAATGGATATCTCATGCATGATCTCACAGCTATAGCAGAAAGACATGAGAGCATGCCTATTATATGCACAAGTACATTTAAGATTCTGTGCAGGTCGTATCTGCTAGTACCTGATTAGCTAAAGCAAGCCATGTGGCAAGCCCAAATTTAATGGAGCATGGAAATATATCCACCTCTGGTAAGAGAAAGTGCAAAGCCATGGAGCAAAAGTCTTGGACACAAAGAATGGCAAAAATTGGAGAAAATAATGCAATTTACTATGGCACCCCAATGCCTGGCATATGTTAAATATTCAACAATTTTATTTGTGTGCCTTTCCTACTACCTCTACCCCAGTTTCACTGCTGTTTTGAAGATTTTTCCCATTTTTCCTTACAATATTCTACATTAAATGCAAATATAATATTTTTAAGAATTAAGGTAATGCTTTTAATAAGAAAATGCTCTTTCAATCTATGGAAATTTTTGTGTACCAGGCAAGCTGCTTCTTTAACTGACCCACACTATCTGTTAATTCATTTCCCTGAGAGGTTTTACAATCAATTAGGAATGTACAATGTGTGTAAGTAATTTACATCCTATTCTTCAGTGTGCCCTTCTTCACGCTTGCCTATGTTGAATTTCACCTGCTGTTATTTTGTTCAATTAACTATGTTTGTTCCACAATTATCTAATCTATTCAGTATGTTAAGGGAGTCTTTAAAGCTCCTCTCTCATCTTTGCCCTGACTAAATAATTTATCATCTGGTATGTTAGCCATCTTGTTATTCAGCCCCACTTGTCAGAGAGTTCTTTGAAAATATTAACATTTAAAGTCCCAGTGTAGAAGGCAAAGTTGTTGTACAATTAATTTCTTTTCATGCTGTGACTTGCATTTTTCTCTTCCTTGTTTCACTATTCTTTCAACTTGTTTTTAAGTCCATAATAGAATTTCATGTCTCACTACAATACTGCCCATTTATTTATGAAAAAAATTTGGAGATCTTATTAAGATGTCAATAGTCACAGTTAATATCTCTAGGCAATGTAAACATCACTCATAAAGAACTGACAGTTTCAGATGAAATTTTAATCTTTAGAAGCCAATTTTTAACATCAAGGTGTATATTTAACCCTTAAAATGTCTTATTTCAAAAGAACACTAATATTTCTTGCCTCTTCTAGCATCTATCAGGCACTGTCCATACAATTCAGACACTATTTCACTTTAATTCTCACCACAACCTTACCAAATGTTACTTTTCTATTCACTTTACAGTTGAAGAAACTGAGTTAACCTCAGTTTAAAGGACTTGACCAAGGTTACCAGCAAAGATGTGAAACTCCTAATGATTGATTCCAAAGTTCATTTTCTTTCTTCTAAATCTCACTAAGCAGCTTTCTCATTCTTTTTTGTTCTATGACTCTTAGTAATAAATACAAATTCTCACCATCCCATAGCTATATTAAAAATTAAGTATTAATTTCAAAAATAAATTGAAGCAATAGGACAAAATATCACTTTTTTCAAATTACACTCTTTCCTTGAAAATATATATGATATTCCCTACTATGAGGGTGTTCTCCTCTCAGTTTGAAAATCGACCTTTTATAATATTGAAATCAATTTATGAAAAATATATCCCCCACACCAGTCTCTAAACACACTAGGTTTATCTATTGCTCTCACTATATAGTATCTCCATTTTGTCACCCATCCCTATTAGTAAAAATATTTGTGTATACATCTCCAATGTTAGTATATTTATTTATAAATCATTTACATGAACTACTTTGATCTGTGTGCTAAATTTTTCATAAAGTTACTGTTTTTCTTACTTTTTAGGAAACAAATATATTTAGAAGTTTTAATATCTCTTCTTCAACCTCAAAGTGAGAGAAAGGGTATTTAGGGACCAGAATTGAATTATAAGCTCCTTGAGGTCCTCACAAAATCTTATTTGTCTTTGACTCTCCAAGACCTAGCATAAACCTTGACCATGCTACATATGGAATTGAGGCTTTTAAGAGGAATAATGAATGACAGAGCTGACCTTTTAAGAAAAGATCTGAATCAAACCTTTGTTGTACTTCTCTAACTCCAAAACAATATTTTTTGCCAAGACACATCAGACCTTACATTTTTCCCCAAATAATATGAATTTTCCCATGAAGTGAATCCACCTTACTGCCACGACACTCAAGTCCCCACTCTAAGATGGAATAGTTCGTGGGAAGGAACAATAAAGTGAGGTTTCCAGATTTGAGTTTCAGCTCTGACACTAGCTAACTTCATGCTCTTGTACAGGTGACTATAATCCTCTGAATCCCTTTTGTTTTTTTATCATCTATTACAGAAGCTTGGAACAATTAATTGTGAATAACCTTGCAGCTATAACTATCTAAAAAGATAATGCTTATAATTTTTTTCTAAAAGTTATATTGTTTCTGTTCAAAGATTTAAAACACCTTTTAAAAAATAGTTAATTGAACCACTCTAATACTGAGAAAAAATCCAAAATTTGTTCTTTCTTCTTCATATTTCCTAGTAAATAAGCAAATGATGCCTAGAGGTAAGGATGTGGCTTGGTTTGATGTTCTGCTGGATCCAAACAGAGCTACCATTCTTCAGCCATTCTCACATAAACCCAATGTCTATAAATTCTAACCTCTGTTCTCCTATGAAACTTACCCTTTTGCTGGAATCTAAAAAAAGACACAATCAAATGAAAACTAATGAGAGATAGAATAAGAACCAAGTCATAAATTTACTTGTGCTGGCCTGTTTCTTTCTGTTCAGGGAATGGTTGCAACTTGATTAAATTATAGAAATGTTATAGGAAAAGACAAATAAAAGAGGGTGGGGTCTGAGGGGAGAGACTCTTTTTTAGAATAACTGAAAATTCCAATTTTAGAAGAAATAGCATTTATTTATATAATTAAACACTCCACATATAAATCATTCTGCCAGACATACATCATATCTAAATATTGCCTCTTTGGGTTTTGTCAGATTTTGATGTTTCAAAGACCACACTAATGTGAAAGACTGAAATAAATTATACTGTGTAAGTGAAAAATTCTGCCATCAGATGGCAATTTTCTGTCAGAGATCTGCCCTTTATCTTTTGAATTATACCTTGTTGCCTTCCCTGAAATAAGTATCTTTATCTGAGACTAACACAGTCACAATACAAAAGAGAATTTTAAAATACTCTGTTTCACAAAGCAAGCCTCTGACTTCCCAATATTTATTATTTTAACAGAATGTAAAGTCATATACATAATGTAGGGAAAACAAAAGAGAGTAAATTTTAATGTGTATTTAGCAGAACTGAAATAAAATCCTTAATTTTTTCTCCTCCACGTAATGGTTTGCTTCAAGAAACTTTACAATCAGATGTTCTCTGTGAGAAAAGCTGCTCACTGGACAATCTCCAGGGGAATGAAGTGGATTAGGAAAGTTTTGCCCTGCTTTAAATGTCGTATCATTTTTCTTTTCATTCTATGAAAGTGCTCCCCACCACGGATGTGCCCACGGCCAACATTTGACCTCCTACTAATGACTAAATGCTGTAATTATGTCACTTGAGTGTGAATTAGACAGAATTATCCCCTTTTTACAGCCGAGAAAATTGAGGCTCAGAAATGTTAAATAGCTTGCCCAAACCCAGCTAGTAAATGGCCAATGTCTGTTTACCTCAAAGCTCACTGTATCATGCTAGTGTGTGGACAATTGCGGATGTTCTGGATGTTCCAGTCTTGTGTTCACCACAGCAATGGTAGAACCAAGTATAAATTTTTCCAGACACCACTGTTACAGAGATTAATCCTTACTCTTGATTTGACTTGACATTGTAGGCATTTTTTAATATTTAAAATTGAAAATTTAACTTTTCTCTAAAAATGAATTAAATCTAACAAAATAACAATTTCTTAATTAATACATATAAATAATATAAATTAACATACATAAAATTTAAAATCAGGTAAAGTAAGTTACCCAGATATATAAAGAAACATGCTATGATAATAACTTTCTCCTAAGAACTTAGTGTTTCATATCTATCATCTCATTCCTTATGACATTGTTCTGTAAAATCTAATTACCACATTTCATGATTAGTCATGGGTTCTTGAGACTGCTATTTCTAAACTAGCTCATCCAAAGAGGCCACGGGAGGAAAGGTTTATTTTATTGTCTTAGCTTTAGCAAATACTTTTCCTAAATGAAAACAGAATTGAAGGATGGGGAGTATGAGTATATACTCTATTTGAATACAATTCTCACCAACATTTATAGTCCAGTGGCTTTTCACTAAGCTGTGCTTCTTTCCATTCTAGTACTGCTGCCTGCTCACCCTTTTCCCTCATTTTTCTCAAAGAAAATTAGGACTGATTCTAATGTTGAGCAAGTGAATTTCTCCATCATTTTCACAGCATACGATGAACACACATGTGCACACACACACACATTGGTTATTTACTTTTTTATTTATTAGAAAAGTTATAATAATATCACTAAATCCTGGGATTACACCAGCCCAAAAAAGAAGAATTTGTGTTATTTTCTCTAGGATTCTACAAGCTTTGAATTTCTCACAATTTTCTTTCCTTAAAAACTAGTGAGTAAAACAACATTTAAAATTATATAGAAAAAAAATACTGTTATCTATGCCTTTAAACATAACTATACTAGTAATTAGATTCTGAATTTGATAATGAAATTAGCCTCAGGAGATTTCACATGTACTTATCTCATTCAACATGTTCTTAGCAAGCTAAGCATAAATTTTCAAGGCATTTAATATTCACTGCCAAAAAAAAAAAAAAAAGGAAAA
>NW_011888878.1:5132110-5136813 GCF_000151845.1 Pteropus vampyrus
CCACTAGTAACCACTACTCTGGAGTCCTCTGGCAACCACTAGTCTATAGTCCATGTTCATGAGTCTCTGTTTGTTTGTCCTGCTCATTTGTTACTTTTAGGTTTATATCACACACATAAGTGATATCATGTGCTTTTCAACTTTTTCTGTCTGGCTTATTTCACTTAGCATGATTATCTCGAGGTCCATCCATGTTGTCGCAAATGGCAGTATTTCATCTCTTCTAATAGCTGAGTAATATTCCATTGTATATATGTACCACAGCTTCTTTAGCCAATCATCTATCGTAGTGCACTTCAGTTGCTTCCATGTGCTGGCTACTGTGAATAATGCTGCTATGAATATTGGTGTGCAAATATCCTTATAGATATGAGTTTTCAAGTCTTTGGGGTAAACACCTAGTAAAGAGATTGCTGGATCATATGGTGGATCAATTCTCAGTTTTTCGAGGAACCTCCATACTGTTTTCCACAGTGGCTATACCAATTTGCAGTCCCACCAGCAGTGTATGAGGATTCCTATTTCTCCACATCCTCTCCAACATTTCCTGTTGATTATAGCCATCCTAACAGGTGTGAGATGGTATCTCATTGTGGTTTTGATTTGCATTTCCCTAATAGCTAGCAATGCTGAGCATCTTTTCGTATATTTTTTGGCCATTTGTACGTCCTCTGGGGAGAAGTGTCTGTTCAGGTCCTCTGCCCAATTTTCGATAGGATCATTTGTGTTTTTTGTTTGTGTTTGTGTTTTTTGTTAGGCCCTTATCAGAGATATTGCTTGCAAATATATTTTCCCATTCTGATGATTGTCTCTTTACCTTGTTGATGGTTTCTTTTGCTGAGCAGAAGCTTTTTAGTTTGATGTAGTCCCATTCATTTATTTTAGCTTTTACTTCCCTTGCCTTTGAGGTCAAATTCATAAAATCTCCTTTAAGCCCAAGGTCCTTGAGTTTAGTTCCTGTTTTCTTCTATGCATTTTATTGTTTCAGGTCTTATATTCATGTCCTTAATCCATTTTGAGTTAATTTTGGTGTGTGGTGATAGACAACAGTCTAGTTTCATTCTTTTGCACGTGGCTTTCCAGTTTTCCCAGCACCAATTATTAAAGAGGCTTTCTTTTCTCCACAGTATGTTTTGGCTTTTTTGTAGAAAATTATTTGCTCATATAAATATGAGTTTATATGGGCTCTGAGTCTTCTGGACTCTCGATTCTGTTCCACTGGTCTGTGTGTCTGTTTTCCTGCCAATACCATGCCGTTTTGATTATTGTTGCTTTGTAGTATAATTTGAAATCAGGCAGAGAGCTGCCTCTAGCCTCATTCTTTTTTCTTAGGATGGCTTTGGCAATTTGGGTTCTTTTATGCTTCCATAAAAATCTGACGATATTTTGTTCTATTTCTTTAAAAACTGCTGATGGCATTTTGATGGGGGATTGCATTAAATCTGTATAATGCTTTAGGTAATATTGTCATTTTAACTATGTTGATTCTTCCAATCCAAGAACACAGAATATCTTTCCATTTCTTTGTATCTTCTTCGATTTCTTTTAATAGGATCTTGTAGTTTTCATTATATAGGTCGTTCACATGTTTCATTAAATTTATTCCTAGGTGTTTTATTCTTTTTGTTGCAATTGTGAAAGGAACTATTTTTTCCATTTCTTTTTCTGACACTTCGTTGTTAGAGTATAGGAACGCTATGGATTTTTGAACGTTGATTTTGTATCCAGATACTTTACTGTATTTGCTTATTGTTTCTAGTAGTGTTCTTGTGGAGTCTTTAGGGTTTTCTATATAGAGAATCATGTCATCCTCAAATAGTGACAGTTTGACTTCTTCGTTTCCTATTTGGATGCCTTTTTATATCTTTCTATTGCCCGATTGCACTCACTAGGACCTCCAAATGCTATACTGAATACAAGTGGTGGTAGTGTACAGCCTTGCCTTGTTCCTAATCTTAGAGAGAAGGTTTTTAGTCTTTTGCCATTAAGTATAATGTTGACTGAATGTTTGTCATATATGGCCTTTATTATGTTAAGATACTTTCCTTCTATACCAATTTTGTGAAGTGTTTTGATCACAAATGGATGCTGTATCTTGTCTAAGGCTTTTTCTGCATCTATTGATATGATCATATGATTCTTATTTTTTAAAATGTTTATGTGATGTATCACATTAATCGATTTATGTATTTTGAACCATCCTTGTGCCCCTGGGATGAAGGCCGCTTGATCGTGGTGTATAATCTTTTTAATATGTTGCTGTATTCGGTTCTCTAGTATCTTATTTAGGATTTTTGCATCTGTGTTCATGAGAGATATTGGTCTGTAGTTTTCTTATTTTGTGTTATCTTTATCAGGTTTTGGTATCAGAGTAATATTGGCCTCATAAAATGAGCTGGGAAGTATTACCTCCACTTTGATTTTTTGGCAGATTTTGAGGAGAATAGGTATTAAATCTTCCTTAAATGTTTGGTAGAATTCAGTGGTGAAGCCATCTGGTCCTGGACTTTTACTTTTTGGTAGGTTTTTGAAGATTGTTTCAATTTCCATACTGCTGATCAGTCTATTTAGATTTTCCAGTTCTTCTTAATTCAGTCTAGGAAGATTGTATTTTTCTAAGTACTGGTCCATTTCTTCTAGGTTATTAAATTTGGTGTTATATACTTTTTCATAGTATTCTTGTATGATTCTTTGTATTTCCATGATATCAGTCGTAATTTCCCCCTCTTTCCTTCCTGATTTTATTTGTTTCCTTTCTCTTTGTTCTTTAGTGAGTCTAGCCAGGGGTTTGTCAATTTTATTAACCTTCTCAAAGAACTAGATTTTTGTTGCATTTATTTTTTCTATTTTTTTGTTTGTTTGTTTTTAATTTCATTTATTTCTGTTCTAATTTTGATGATTTCTTTCCTTCTGCTGACTTTAGGCTTCATTTGTTCTTCGTCTTTTAAGATGAAGCATTAGGTTACTTATTTGGGCTCATTCTTGTTTTTGGAGGTAGACCTATAATGATATGAACTTTCCTCTTATGATCGCTTTTGCCATGTTCCAAAAGTTTTAATATGTTGTACTATCATTTTCATTTCTATGAATCTCTTGATCTCTCGTTTTATTTCTTTCCTGACCCAGTTATTCTTCAGTAGTATGTTGTTTAATCACATGTATTTGTGGTTCTACCTGATTTCTTTCTGCAGTTGATCTCTAGTATGAAAGCATTATGATCAGAGAATATAGTTTGTATAATTTCAACCCTCTTATATTTGTTGCGGCTATTTCTGTGTCCCAGTATGTGGCCAATCCTTGAGAATGTTCCACGTACACTAGAGAAGAATGTATAAGCAGCTGTTTGCTGATGGAAGGTTCTGTATATGTCAATTATGTCCAGTTAGACTAAAGTGTCATTTAAGGATGTTATTTCCTTATTGATTTTCTGTTTATATGCTCTGTCCATAACTGACAGTAGGGTATCTAGTTCCCCTACTATGCCAGTGTTTTGGTCTGTTTCTCCCTTTAGTTCTGTTAGTAATTGAGGCTTCCTGATTGGGAGCATAGATATTAATAATTATTATTTCTTCTTGGTGCATGAAGCCCTTTATCATTATGAAGTGTCCCTTAGTATCTTCTTTACCTTTTTGATTTTCAAGTTTATTTCATCCAATATTAGTACCACTACTTCCGCTTTTCTCTGAATTCCATTTGCTTGAAATATCATTTTCCACTCTTTCACTTGGAGTCTATATTTGACTTTGGAGCTGAGATGTGTCTCCTGGAGGCAGCATATGATTTTTTTTTTTTTTTGATCCATTCTGCAACTCTGTGCCTTTTTATTGGTGAGTTCAGTCCATTTTTATTTAGGGTGATTATCGAAATATGAGGTCTTCTTATAGCCATTTTCTCTTTTGCTTTCTGGTAGTTCAGTGTTTCCATTGCTTCCTTGTCCTTGTGTTTCTGTTTTCTTTATTTTGGTTGGCTTTTGTGGGTTTTGCCTCTGGTTCTTCTTGTTTCATGTTATATATTTTAGTTCTGAATCTTTGGTGTGTGCTTACCATTATGAATATGTAAAGGATAGTTATATATATACAGTCGTCTATTTTATTCTGCACGTGACTTATCTCCATTCCCCTTTGCGAATTTGGATCTTTGACTCCTCTCCTTTTTAGACATTGTTATCTCAATTTGTTTTTATGTATTCAGAACGTTCATTACTATCTTGCTATAGCAATTCTCTTCTTATTGTTTACACTTATAATGCCCTGTTCTTAGTAAGGGTTACACCCCTCTGCTTCTATTTGCCTGATAGTCATCTTACTCCTAATTATGTATTTTAGTTGTTGTTGTTATTTTGTTTTAGGTGAGCTGACCCCTTCAATATTTCCTGTAGCGCAGGCCTCATAGTGAAGAATTCCCTCAATTTTTTTATGTCTGGAAAGGTCTTAATTTCTCCTTCACATCTAAAGGAGAGCTTAGCTGGATACATTTTTTTCTAGGCTGGTAGTTCCTTTCATTTAATAGTTTAAATATTTGATTCCATTCCTTTCTGGCTTGTAAAGTTTGCACTGAGACAGCCAATGATAATCTAATGAGTTTTCTTTTATAAGTTACTGTTTTCTTCTCCCTGGCTGCCTTGAGAATTCTATCTTTATCATTGATTTTTGATAACTTTAATATGATGTGTCTTGGTGAAGGCCTTTTTAGGTTGAAATAAT
>NW_011888878.1:5136863-5139156 GCF_000151845.1 Pteropus vampyrus
ACACTGAGCAATACCCTGCCAATTTTCTTAATATATGTATTAGTTTGTTAAGGATTGCCATAACAACATATTATTTACAAATTGGATGGCTTAAACAAAATAAATTATTGCCTCATAGTTATGGAGACTAAATGTCCAAAATCAAGGTGTCAGCAGGCTTGGTCACATCTGAGGACTATGGCTATTCTAGGCCTTTCTCTTTGACTTACAGATGGCTACCTTCTTTGTATATCTCATCACCTTGTCTTCCTTTTATGAGCATCTCTGTGCCCATATTTTACTTTTTTTATGAAGACACCAGTCATATTGGATTAGGGCACACTCTAATAAGCTCATATTAACTTAATTGTCTTTGTAAGGTTACTGTTACCAAATAAAGTCACATTCTGGACTACTGGGTCTTAGGACTTGAACATCTGAATTTTAGGTGGACATAATGCAATCTATAACAAGGCATTACTACTTAAATACCATGTACAGCTTAGGAGCACTTTACCACATTTTATGCAGTAAGTTCTTGATCTTGATTATCACCCAATTACAATAAGAGGCTGGTGTAGATACAGGAGATCTAAATAGCATAGGAGCCCAATTTCTGTCCTCAAATCTAACTAATCTAATCAAGAAACTGGATACAAACAGAGAAGATAAATAACAATACAATGTGCTTGTGATAAATAGTAAGATATAACTTTATAAAGTGAATTACATTCTTCCATTTACTTTCAATTTTCATTATGTGTTTACATCACAACCAATTTGACTTGTTTGAACAACCTCAGGAACGACTGCAGCCATGACTTAATCAGAGTGAGTAGAGGCCAAATACAAATAGAAAAACCACCTAAAAATTGCTTTTTCGTATAATAGGCCATATCTGAGTTCAGTGTACAATAAAATAGCAGGACCTCTGATTTACTTGCTCTGGATACTAGTTGCTATACTTATGCGAGCAGATATGTGAGCAACTTTCAGCCATTACATAGATTATCTAACCTGGTTTTTCCAGCACTGGGAGTTATATTATAAATTTAGAAATGAGGGTGCTGAAACTCAGGATACCTTAGCTGATCTGGCTAAGGTCATACCACAATTTGACAGTAAAGACAGACTAGATCTAGGGATCTTTCTGCTTCTCCCAACTGATCTGCTTCTCAGAGAGTGAAAGTTAGGGATGTGAGCCTTACATGGGTAATTTTTCTTATGTAGTTACTCAGCTAATTTGCACCTGATCCAGGCAGCTGTCTCATAAATATGTTTTGTAGGCCACAAGGCCTGTCTGTGAAAGGTTGTGGGTGAATCAGTAAAAACAACTCAAAATGAATGCTGTATTAATATTTGGTCAGGAGCTATCTACCTATTTTCTTAGATGAAAAACTATACTTACAAATTATAGACAGCCAAATCAAAAATCTGCAGGCTTTGGAACTACTTCTGTTTCCAGAACCTTAACACAGAGTTTACAAATTCATTGTTATAGTTCCATGCATTTCCACAACAGGTTCCTACTTGTATGGGTCTTATTTCTACTGATTGTAAAGAACAGATATAGAAAGAGAGCAGTGATGTGGAGAAGAGAGAAAAATACAATAGAATGGTCATTGGAATGGTTGAGGTCTTATCCCCAGGGAGACCTTAGAATCACCTGGTGTGATAGATTATGTCCCATGATGGCCGCAATCCTTTTCATCCCCATGCCCTTTCATAAGTGTAATTGTGCCCTTCTCTCATCAAGAGGTGGTGTCTATTTCCCCTGCAATTGAATCTGAACTGGCCTTATAACTTACTTTGACTTTATTGTTTTTTGAGTTTTAGATCTAGGTCTTCAGAGAACTTGTAACTTCTGTTTTTACCTTCTTGGAAGCCGGATACTGTGTAAAGAAATGATGAATGACCATGTGAACAGAGAATACTCTCAGCCTACTAGATATCCCATCAAGGGCCCAGACATGTTGATGTGGGTGAGGCTATCTTGGACCTTCCCATCCAGACCAACTGCCAGTTAAATATGGTTGTAAAATTTCAACCTGAGTGAAAATGCAACATCCTGAGTGAGCCTAGGGAAAACTAGCCAGAAGAAACATTGTGCCAACCCACACAATCATGAAAAACTAAAGAGTTGCTATTTTAAACCACTCAGTTTGGGGGCGGCATGTTACACAGGAATAGATAGATACCTGAAACACTTGAGAGATTTTCTGAAATACCCATGCATCCTTAAATCCCTCCCTTGAATTCTGATGCATGATCCACCTTCACAGGAACTTAAGATTTATCAGGTGAGACTCAATAA
>NW_011888878.1:5143501-5145463 GCF_000151845.1 Pteropus vampyrus
TCCACTATTTGTCTGAAAATGCTTTCTAGTCCCTGCTCTTTTTCCTCACTTTTGGTAATGCCCATTATTCTTATGTTTCCTCTCCTGATGGTATCAGCTACTTCTTGTATTTCTCTTTCATTATTTTTCATTCTTCGGTTTCTCTCTTCTTCTTTCTGATTTATTTCTAGATTTCCTTCTTCGACTCTATTTCCCAGGCTTGCTATTTCATTTTTCAACTCTTGCAGTGTGTTCTTCATCTCCAGAATATCAATTCTATTCTTCTTGAGGGTTTCAATCTCCTTGCTCTGCTCATCTAGATGTTTTTTTTTTTTTAAACAATTGTTGATATTGTTGATATGATTTGTTTTGGATCTCACTGAGTTTTTTTCAGAAGTACAATCCTCAAGTCTCTGTCATTTAAGTTTTATATTTCTATGTCTGTAAGCTTATATTCTGGAGATTTTTCTCTCTCTTTCTGAGATGCCTTGTCACCTTGGTTGTTCATGGTGTTTAATGGACTATTTCTCTACCTGGGCTTTAATAGAAGTGTATTATGTTGTTTTTTTCCAGAAAGATTTATTATATGAAGGTCTCTTGCCGGCTGCAAAGAAGGCACTTTTCTTTTGGTTTCCAGTAGGTGGCATCTAAGCTTCTTAGATCCCTGCTTTTTATAAAGCCTAAATGTCTTTTTTATTTTCTTGTAGATATTTAATCACACTCGCTACTCTGTTTCAGTCCCTGTCAGTGATAGCAACGGTTTCAATAGCGTTTACTCAGATTCTCCTGGAGCTCCACACTGATTGGTCTCAGAGGGTATGGGAGGAGGAGCCCTCCTATACCTAGGGGGTTGGGGACTGCGGCTCAGCCTTGGTTTTGCAACCTCCACCAGCAAACATCAACTGTTGTTCCTCCACAGTCCCACCTCTCTTCTCTGCTTTCTGCCCCGTTGACTGTGCCCTGCAGCCTGCAGGCCACAGCTCACAGCTTTCCAAGGCAGAGCTGTTCAGGAAACTCGCCACAGGAACTTGCGCTCCTTCTCCCCTCTCCCTCCTCCTGCAGGGAGCTCTAGAGGCTGTGAGAGATAGCTTCAGTCTCTGCAGCATTTGCTCAGATTCCCCTGGGGCTCTGTGGTCTCAGAGGGATGGGGGGAGGGGCGCTCTGGTTTGGAGGTTGGGGGCTGCGGCTCAGCCTTGGTTTTGCAACCGGGCAGTAAAAATCAGCTGTTGTTTCTCTGCGGTCTCACCCTGCTTCTTCACTTTCTGCTCTGAAGACTGGGTCTTCTGGTCGGCTGCATACAAGCCCCAGCATTTCCAGGCAGGTTTGTTCAGGAAAGTCACTGCACCTTTACCCCTCCCCTCCTCCTACAGGGAGCTCTGGCTGAGAGAAGCAGCTTCTTTATTACTCCCAGTCCACCACCCGACAACCCGACAACCGCCGTTCTGATTTATGGTAGCTCTTATGCGCAGATCCCATGCTCAGGCATGCTGGTGTACAGTTTTGGTGTTTTTTGTTGAGTTGTAGATGTTCGGCTTATTGTTGTTTCAAAGGGAGAGATCTAGGGATGTCTCTCACTCTGCCACATTTCTGCTGAATCGAGGGCAAATTTTTAAAATCCCCATGTGTGAGCCCCACTCCAGACCAAGTAAATCAACATTTCTAGGGATGGGGAACAGGGGCATAGTATTTTCTAAACTCTTTCCAGGTGATGATAAAAAATATACAGCCAGTATTGAGAATCACTACATTAAAATACTGAAATTACTCAATCTACTTTATATGTTCAGGTTAGCATGCATTCAACACACTAAAATCAATGCCATTAATTAAAATATGGAGAGAATTGCTGTAATTAAAAAACCATATTTACATTCTTAAAGACTTTTAAAGTTACTAATGTAATAATTTGATTGAGGCTATACTCAGATGCTGCTGATAATTGAAGTTTATCCATTCAGTTGTTTATTCTGCAGCAACTGAGGT
>NW_011888878.1:5145513-5147144 GCF_000151845.1 Pteropus vampyrus
ATTTTTATTCAAGAACACCAAAAAAATAAACAACCAAATTCTGAAAATGAGTAAAAGACTTGAGTAGACATTCTTCCAAATAAGATATATAACTGGTAAAGCACCTGAAATGATGTTCAACATCACTAATTATTAGGTAAATAAAAGTCAAAACCATAATGAAATACCACCTCACACTCATTAGAATGGATAGTATCAAAAATAAATAAATAAACAAATAAATAAGTGTTGCCAAGGATGTGAAGAAATTAGAATGCTTTGTACAATTGGTGGGAATGTAAAATGATATGCTGCTGTGGAAAACAGTACAATGGTTCCTCAAAAAATTAAACATAGAGTGATTATGTGATCCAGTAATTTCATTCCTAGGTATAAAATCAAAAGAATTGAAAGCAAGGACTTGAACAGAAATTTTACAGCCATGTTTACTGCAGCATATTTATAATAGCCAAAAGGTGTAAATCATCCAAATGCCCATTAACAGATGAAAAGATAAACAAAATGTGGTATATACAGACAGTGGAATATTATTCAACCTTAAAAAGGAAGTAAATTCTGTCACATGCTATTATATGGGTGAACATCAAAGACTAAATTATGCTAAGTGAAATAAGCCAGACACAAAAAGGCAAATATTATATAAATCTACTTATATGAGGAATCTAAAATAATCAAATTTATAGAGATTGAAAGTATAATAGTAGTTGCCAGGGACTTGAGAAAGAAAGAAATGGGCATTATTGCTTAATGGGTATAGAGGTTCAATGTAGGATGATGGTGATGATGACACTGCGTATGCTCTTAGTGCCACTGCACACTTAAACATTGTTAAAATGGTAAATTTACATTGTGTATCTTTATCACTATTTAATAAAAATAGAATTTAATTTAAAAAGTGCTTGTCAATCTGGCTGCAAATTCAAATAGTATAAGGCAAATTTTTTTTTTAACTAAGTTTAACATTGGATAATACAATCATATAATTTTCAGGTGTACATTATCATTTGACATCTGTATATTCTCTTGTGTGTTCACCACCCAAAGTCCAGTTTCCTTCAGCAACCATATATTTATTCCCCTTTATCCATCCTGCATTGAAACTCTATACCCCTATTCCCCTATATTTGAGCCCCCTTTACTCCATCTACCTCTCTGCTTCTCCCCTACCCCACTAGTAACCACTACTCTGGAGTCCTCTGGCAACCACTAGTCTATAGTCCATGTTCATGAGTCTCTGTTTGTTTGTCCTGCTCATTTGTTACTTTTAGGTTTATATCACACACATAAGTGATATCATGTGCTTTTCAACTTTTTCTGTCTGGCTTATTTCACTTAGCATGATTATCTCGAGGTCCATCCATGTTGTCGCAAATGGCAGTATTTCATCTCTTCTAATAGCTGAGTAATATTCCATTGTATATATGTACCACAGCTTCTTTAGCCAATCATCTATCGTAGTGCACTTCAGTTGCTTCCATGTGCTGGCTACTGTGAATAATGCTGCTATGAATATTGGTGTGCAAATATCCTTATAGATATGAGTTTTCAAGTCTTTGGGGTAAACACCTAGTAAAGAGATTGCTGGATCATATGGTGGATCAATTCTCAGTTTTTCGAGGAACCTCCATACT
>NW_011888878.1:5147194-5182725 GCF_000151845.1 Pteropus vampyrus
GCCCCACTCCAGACCAAGTAAATCAACATTTCTAGGGATGGGGAACAGGGGCATAGTATTTTCTAAACTCTTTCCAGGTGATGATAAAAAATATACAGCCAGTATTGAGAATCACTACATTAAAATACTGAAATTACTCAATCTACTTTATATGTTCAGGTTAGCATGCATTCAACACACTAAAATCAATGCCATTAATTAAAATATGGAGAGAATTGCTGTAATTAAAAAACCATATTTACATTCTTAAAGACTTTTAAAGTTACTAATGTAATAATTTGATTGAGGCTATACTCAGATGCTGCTGATAATTGAAGTTTATCCATTCAGTTGTTTATTCTGCAGCAACTGAGGTGAGTATCATTTTAGAAATAAAGTTTTACATAAATTTGGTACCATCACACAGTTTTTTGTCTTATATATAATTAATGTTACTCTCATACCTCTTTCTCACATGTCTGTCCTTGTTCTGGATTGGCTCCTGCCTCCCATGAGCTCTGTCCATGCTTGATCCAGAAGTACTACCTAAATATAGTAGACTCTGTTTCCTTTTCTCTGCACATTGGGAAAAAAAGGGGTTGGTATCACTTACACTTCTAAGCTATCCACTTGCTCTTCTTCATCAAGGTCTCATCTCTGTCACGCTCTAAACTGATCTATAGTTTATCACTTTGCCAGTCATTTCTGGAGTCTCTGGATGCCAGACTCCTCGAAGACATGTGTAGTTATTGTGTGGGCATCCATGGTGAGTTGAACTAGGGCTAGGCCATTGTTTACCAATATTTTCATGTCCTTCATCTTCCACTGCCCCATTACCACCATGCAGGGGTTAACAGGAATACCAGAATTTTACAAAAATTTGGGTGGCTGAACGAAGTAATGTTACAGCTCTGAAAACAACCAGAAAGAGGATAGTAGACATTCCTAGTCTTAAAAAGCCTCCAATGATGTGATACATTCAACTAGGATTCTCCTAAGAATGCAAAATGATGCAATCATTTTAAAAGATCATTCAGTAGTTTCTTAAATATTATACATGCATTTACGATGAGACCCAAAAACCTACTCTCACATATTTACCCAAGAGAAATGAAAAGTTACTTTCATATAAAAACCTATTTATAATTACCAAAAACTCAAATATCTTTCAACTGATGAATGGATGAACAAGCTGTAGTATATCCCTACCATGAAATACTACTCAGAAATAAAAAGGAATGAACTATTGATACATACAACACAACAACATGGGTAAATTGCAAATGAATTGTGCTAGGCCAAAGAGGCCAGGCTAAAAAGACTACACTTTGTATGATTACATTTACATGACATTTTGAATAAAGCAAAACTCTACAGATCAGTGGTTACCAGAGGTTAGAGATGGTGGTGAAGTAGATTATAAGGAGGTACTAGGAAATGTTGCAGAGGTATAGAATTGTTCTTTATCTTGATTGTAGTGTTGATTATATGACTGTTACACATATAAAATTCTAATAACTATATACTAAAAAGGGTAACTTTTATCTTATATAAATTGTACCTGAATATCTGACTTTAAAAACATTAAAACTCTCCATTCACGGCAGGACAATGGGCTTTATGCAATTTAAAACCACGAGATACCACTTCATACACACTATAATGGCTAGAATAAAAAAGAAAGATAATAACAAGTGTTGGTGAGGATGTGAAGAAATTGGAAATTTCATGCACTGCTTGTGGAAATTTTAAAATGTGCAGATGTTTTGGAAAACAGTTTGGCAGTTCCTCAAAAAGTTAAATGTAGTTACCATATGACCTAGCAATTACACTTGTAGGTACATACCAAAAAGAAATTTTCACATAAAAACTTGTATATAAATGTTAATAATAACTCAAAAGCATAAATAACTCAAATGTCCATCAACTGATGAATTGATAAGTAAACTGTGGCATGTCCATACAACAAAATATTATTTGGCAATAAGATGAAGTACTGATACATACTACACATAGATGAACCATGAAGATGTTACACAGTGTGAAAGAAGCAAGTCACAAAATACTTCATATTAAGTGATTTTATTTATATAAAGTGTCCACAGTAGGCTAATCCATAGATACAGAAAGTATATTAGTGGTTGCCTCTAACTTATTAAAGAATACCTAAGTAGATCCAGAAAAATTCTCACCTTATGCAAAAAAGAATGAAATAGCATGTTAGGAAGAGAACACTAAGGGTGTGGTCAAATCACTATCCGATGAAGAGATCAGTCTGAACATGAACCACAGACCTAGTCAGCTATCTTATCAGAAGCCAGGTGTTATTCTCCAGGCCAATAGAAGAATAACCCCAAAGGCAATTCAGATAACATCAGAGCTGCTAAGTCTACCACAGGCCCAGAGTGCAAGGGTATGGGAGTGGGTCTGGGCTGCTAGAGGGGCCTAGCAGTTTAAAAGTCAAAAGGCTGTCACCTGTGGGACCTCAACATATGCTGCCAGTGCTACCTCATATCCAGGCTCCACACCCAGTATTCCAGTGCTGCAGTCCTCAGCTACCCTAAATGTAGCTCTGGTGGCCCTGATGCAGCCAGGCTGCATTGGCTGCACCTCTGGAAGGTGCAAGCAGCAAACTTTGAAGCCCCCATGTGGGGTATGGCTAGAGACTGTCCAGCAGAGCCTCTGGCCCAGGGTCCTAAACTCAGGAGAGCCCTGGGGCCCAGGCAGAAAACAAGGCCATCTCACTCACTCATGGCCATCCTATTGAGCCATGGAAGTGACATAGCTACCACAGTGGGCTTGGAGGTCAGAGTATGGAGCCAAAGAAAATTACTCACAAGCCTTAAGATCTCATGTAGAATTTTGCCATGTAGTTTTGACTTACTTGAGAAAAGTTAAACCTTTCTTTTTTCCTATTTCTCCCTTTTGGAATAGAAATGTCTATCCTGTGCCTTTATCACCATTGTATTTTAGAAGCACATAACTTGTTTTATTTCACAGATTCACAGCTAGAGAGGAATTTACCTCAGTACCTTGAGTCTCACCCATATCTGATCTAGATGATATTTAAATGAAACTTGCAAGTTTATGCTAGATTGAGTTAAAAATTGAGGGGCTGTTGAGATGGAATTAATTCATTTTACATGTGAGATGAACATGAATTTGGGGAGATAGTGGTGGAATGCTATAGATTTAATATTATTATCTCCCAAATTTCATGTTGAAATTTAAACCCCAATATAATGTTATAGGAGGTGGGGCCTTCGAAAGGTGATTAGGTCATGAGGGTGGAGCTCTCATCGATGGGATTAGTGCCATTATAAAAGAGACTCCAGAGAGTTCCCTTGCCCCTATACCATGTGAGAACAAACCAGGAAGACATATTTTACAAAATAACAAATCTTACACCTTAATCTTGAACTTCCCAGCCTCTAGAATTGTGAGAAATAAATTTCTGTTGTTTATAAACCATCAAGTCTATGGTATTCTGTTACAGCAACCCCAATAGAATAAAATACAGGTGTTTCTCCAATAAATATCTTGCAATCTAATCTCATCTTCATGTCTACTTCTCACAGAACCCAAAATAATAAACGGGGAGAAAAAGGTAAAAATATTCCTTTAGCTTATTTTCATTTTTTTTCATTGAAATTCAACATTCATTTGACAAACATTTTTGAGCACCTGTACATACAATGATCTATAGAGTAACTAAAATCAAAGACCATGAAGAATTTTTTGGTTATAATAGTTTGCCAAGGTTCTGCGCTTTTGTATCACTTATTAATAACTTCGCCTAGGTTTAGTACACTTTTTATATTGTAGAGGAATATTGGTTATCATACATGAAGAAACATTATATACTACTAAAGGGAAAAAAAAAGTTAAAACTTTAAGGTTTCCCCAAATATTTTAAATGTATTTGTATTCAAAAAGAGAGAAAAGACAAAACAAAACAAAAAAAGGAATGTTGATTGCTGTGTGGTAGATTATGAGTGATTTTTCATGTTTACTCTCTTCATTACCTTTTTCTAAATTATTCAAAATTTCTGTAAGAAACATTTTGTTAATGAACAAGATTTCTATTTTTTAAAGTTACTAATAGAAAGAACTAAACTCTTTGAGGAAGATAAGAAAAGGTTATTTTCTAGTTTCAAAAGTGTTGGCTAGACTCTTTTAGTATGTTGCTATGGGAATACAAGAATTGCTATAATTTTTTAAAAATCTAGAAAGATTTATATATAGTGTTAAATCTCCTGGGTTATCTGAATCATCCTTCTGCAGATCTATGTAAATATTTTTATAACTCTTATTATTAAAACCCCTACAAATTGTGCTGGAAATGATGAGAAACTACCCTCTTACATACAAGAATAAGTACACCTCTAATGCTCATTAATACTGAAAGGATATGTAAATTCAACATAATTCTTGAAAGAAAAATTTTAGAGTAAGTGATATCTGAGCCTGAGGTGCATTTCAGCTCCCTTTATACCACATTCTCATTTTTATTTATTTATTTATTTTTGGT
The DNA here is from genome assembly GCF_000151845.1 of Pteropus vampyrus. Classification (NCBI taxonomy): domain Eukaryota; kingdom Metazoa; phylum Chordata; class Mammalia; order Chiroptera; family Pteropodidae; genus Pteropus; species Pteropus vampyrus. Next base: position 5,151,705 of record NW_011888878.1, read on the forward strand.
CTTTTACATAAAAACTCATCACCTCCCTCTGGCTCCTTTTTTGCCCACAGCCAGGAAGGCAGATGTGGCACAAGTCTGTAACTAAAAGATAAAAAGTAAAAGATATTACACATTTATCCTTGGGAGATTCATTTTGCTTGCTTCATTATGTCTATAGCAAGGTAGTTTTTCAACATTTGTGCCATTCAATTTCTCAACCAGAATCCAGTCAAGAATAAAATATAAATGCTTATAACTGTTGCCAACACCCTGAACAATCATTCAAATAGAACTCCAGATAAAGACTCACTAGATATATATAAAAAAAAAAAGAAGGTTACCATTTAAGAACTTTGAAGCAAAAAGGCCATTAAAGTGTAAGAAATAATTGCACTATTAGAAATATGAAATTATGTTCTTTTGTTTGAGAAGACTAATTTTATTGTTTAAAAAACTATATTCAGTTTGAAGTACAGAGCTCTGGGCCAAAATCTCCAGCTTTAATCTCTTTCTAAAATAGACTTTGAGCCAAGATTAGTGTGTCCAAGTAGCTCTCAGCGAATGGTAAGAGCCATTTGATTTTGTGAAAATGCTGAGAAGAGAAATAAATTTGGGAAATATTAAGTCTATTCTGGAGGAACCAGAGTACTCTTTTAGGCATTGCTATAAATTTGACTAGTGTTCCCAATCTCAAATTAGCATATTATTTTTTAAAAATTAAATGCTTCAGTTACACAAAACCAATAGGACTTGAAATGTAAGCACCAACAACAGCAAAAATAAAGCAGTTCATTATTATGAGGTTCTACATTAGACTGAGAATTAAAGAAAGCCAAATTCTACTCTCAGACATACCCTTTACTAGCTATGCTAATTACAGAAGCAAATCGAACTCTCTTGTCTGTCTTCATCTACAAAATGGGTTTAATAATACCTACTATGTTAACCTCAAGAAATAATTTGAGATTTAAATAAGAAAATGGCATAAAATTGCTCATGAAACATTACTCAAAATAAAGATGATTACTTCTGGCTATAGTAGTTATTAATGTACAGCACATGGAAAAGAGGACAATATGAATTCATACTCTATTAACAATGTTAAATACATACTAAGGGCCCTAGGATAGAAGAAACTAGATAGAATGTGCTCGCTCTCTCTCTCTCTCTCTCTCTCTCTCTCTCTCTCTCTCTCTCTCTCTCTTTCGTGCGCGCACACACACACACACACCCCACCCCACCCCTACTGAATCAAAGCCAGCTATGGATAGAAACATGGGTAATAAAAGGAAGAATAATATTTAAGAGCAAATTAAAGATATTTTTTTAACTCCTTAAAGAAAAAAATTTTAAGTATTTTATGTTCTTAATATTTAATATCAGTTAAATGGATAAAATATTCCTTTTTTCTTAAATATGCATATATGAGAAAAATAACAAAATTAGAACCCTCCCTCATACCACTCACCAAAATAAAATCTACATGATGAAAAAAATGAAACACATTTTTTTATTTAAACTAACCAGATAAATAGCTGCCTAATCTCTTATATGAAAATAAAAACTCTCTAAGAATAAAAACAAAGGTAATAACCATAAAATAAAGCATTGGTAGACTTTAATAATAAAAATTAAAACTTTGTTTATATCAGAACCACATCATAAACAAAAAGTAAAAGGCAGATGACAAACTGAAGAAATATTTACATATTAACAAAGGATTATTATTCCTACATATAAATAACTCAAAATCGATATAAACAATACAATAAAAAATTCGATATGACAGTTCTCAAAAGAATAAATATAATCAATAAGTGTATCTTTAAAAGGTCAATTTTCATCACAACAAAAAATGTACATTAAAATAAAGCATAATAATTTTTCTCCTATCAACTTGAAGGTTTTAGGAAGTCCAGCACAACTATAAATGGCTGATGGGAATTTAAGTTGTTACTGAATTTCTGAAAGATCATTTGGTCATATAAATCACTTCACTTGTTTAAGATAAAATTGCTGAGCGCCAATAAAAGCTACAAACTGGAAGAGAACAGACATGCAAAATACCACCATTAAAAAGCTTACAATTTAGTAAGAAAAACAAGCATTAAATTGTTTTAGAAATAGCTGTATTAATGTATAAGATAACTGGAAGAAAGAAATGGACTTGAGATCTATTTTGGATATAGAATTCATAGATCTTAATGTGAGGTATTTGCTATCAAGAACATGTTTCTAGCATGATCAAATGACCAGCTATATAACTGAGTAGATGGTGGATCATTCATTGATAGGGGCAAACACCAGAGAAAAACAAGCTGAGAAGGGAATAAAGAGTTCAGGTCTGAAGATGTTAGGTGTGACATGGCTGTGAAACATCCAAAGTGAAGATGTGAGAAAGGTCAGAAAATAGATTGGAAAGTTGTAAAGGTTCAGAACAACTCACCGCAAGATGTGCCTGTATGGATTATTTTGAGCTAAAGGCAATTGAGATCCTGTGGGTCAAGAAAAATTCTGCCCTACCTCTCTTAATTACCTAGAAAAATTTAAATTTGGGGCCTTGCCCATATTAAGAGTTATTAGAAATAACCCTTTTTGGCCTATCTATATGGCAGGGCAACCACCTAATTACTAAATATATGTTCTTCTTATCGATCTGCAAGTGACCCTCCTCCTTTCAAAGCCCCAGGCATCTTACCTCATTCCTCAGCTCAGGATGTTATATATACCTCATTTTACCTGTCTGTCTCTGGACCTCTCATGTATGTGGGGGTTTCTGACTCTCTCATGTATGGCGGGGTAGGGAGGACGGTTTCCATTTGTACTTATGTAATTAAATGTGGTTATTTTCTCTTGTTAATCTGTCTCAGGTCAATTTGTATATTATACCAGCCCAAAGAACCTAGAAAGGTAGAGAAAATTTTTTCCTCCCTCACAATGGGAAACATAATTAATAAACTGTCAAAATAGAAGTTGTATTTAAAGTCATGGGAATTAATAAGATAGACTAAGAAAAAGAATAGACAGAGAAAAGGATGTTGCTGTTGAAATTGTTGAATTATGGTGGGAAATAAAAGTGTCGTGAGAATTCTGAGAAGTCAGGTAAATACAAGAAGAGGGAAAAGCATCCTTGAGATTTTGCAACCTGGAGGTCATTGGTATTTTAGTGAAACAGTTCTAATCACTCTACATCTAGAAATTTATTCCAAGAAAATAATTATTGGAGCACAGAAAACACTAGATAAAAGAATGTCACTTGATATTCATAATCAGAAAACATCAGAAATGATCTAAATGACTGAAAATAAGAAGTTAATAAATTATTTTTTTATAAATAGAATGCTATTCAGCCATTCAAAATGTTTTTATAGAATGAATAAGTTTATAGGGAATGTTTCATGATAAAACATTAATTTTTAAAAAGCAGGATACAAAAATACACAGAATAATTTCAAACTTTATTAAAAAATACAAATATAGAATACCACATAAAATATATTTGATGATAATATATCAAATTTATCTCTATAGTTATGGATGATTTCCATTTTTTATGTTTTTAAAGTTTCCTCAATATTTCTACTATAATGCTATATTACTTAGAGAAGAAACTATAAATTATTTACATATTTTAATAATGACTGCCCACACACCTCAAACTTTCTAGAGTTCTTAGTGATATTAAAACCAATTTCACAATTCAAATATGTTTCAAATGATATGTCTGACCATTCAAAGACTTTTTTTATAACAAACATGGAAAATATTGATCAAAAAAAATTTTACATGTATCAAAAATCCAGAAATAGCAAAATTAAAGCTGCCAAATCAATAAAGAATATTTAGTAAGAATTGATTGAGCATATAAGAACAGTTTATGGACTGGGAACTTTCAAATTCAAAGACTGACGTAAAGTTCAGGGGTATGAAGTTACAGAATGGCTTATAAAGTGAAAATGAGGACATTATTAACCTTTTCAAAGATTGGTTATTAGTGAAGGTTTCCAGGGAGTTGGTTAAGTGATTATTTCATGCTATTTTTAGGAAGATGAATTAAGTTTCTTTTATAATTGTCAGAAGTGTTTACAAGAAATAACCTAATTTAAGTTTTGCTTATGTTCATAAAACTAGGTACATTCAGTTTCGCTGTCATGGTTTAAATGGTTTTGTTTGGTCTCCATTTTGGATTTAATTTTAACACAAAAAATAAATTTAGCTTATGGGGAAGAGATGAGAGAGAATGAATGACCCATAGTACAATCAAGGAGAAATTCTAGGAAAAAAATGATCTCCAGTTTTCTTAACATATACCAAACCCTAGGTTCAGGAAGTCCAGCCCCTTGCCTTCCTCTGAATGTCTGGGTAAGAGTTATAGGGATACAGAGTGAATGAACAAGCCTCACTTTCAAAAGTCAAGACACCTGCATCTCTATTTCATCATCTGATTCTGCTGCTAAAACTGCTAAGTGAATGAAAGACCAAAAACTCTTCTCAAAAGTTAAATTTCTATATTTCTTTTTTTTTCTAAAAGAGTATAAATGAAACTAATAATCACAGGGGGGGAAATGGCAATAATTGATCTAGGCTCCTGGTTTCAAGCGCAATGTTCAAATCCATTGCCTATCAAAATGACTCTTTAGTAAGGAGACTTAGAGATCTAGGTAATAGCTTCCTAGCTGAAAAACAAAAGAGCAATTAAGTGGTTTTGAATGGGTCATTGAGTTTCTCATCTGGGGCAAGTCACTCTGCTTTTTTTAAAAAAAATCTGTTTTTCACAATGTTATTATGCTTTCAAAACCAGAATTAGAAGTTTATAGTAAAGTACAATACTTACTTGCAGAAAAAAAGTATAGTAAAAAGCTGCGGAAAATAGAAATCTTAGCACTACCCCTACAACACACACATATATACTCCACAAAGAGATGCCTCCCTCTTCATTCCTCATTTGAAGAAAGATTAAAAACTTAGTGGCAGGCATCCCAAGACAAATTTTGAGATCAGAAAACTGAATATTTTGTTTCTGAGATTAAGAAGAATTTATAAACACCACACTTTTTAGTATATTCATATGTCTTTTCCACCTAGTCATATGCCCTCAAAAGTTCTTTAGCACAACTTACACAGTAGAAATACCTTAGTTCTATTTCAATCTACTTTAAACTAAGGTTATCTTGTTTTAACTGTTTCACTTGCTTCAAAGGAAATTCTGCATTGAAACAAAGAACTTAAAAAAATTCACAGTTGTAAGTTCATCTTTTTGTAATAACTGAAATAATCGCTAATAAGGAAAATCACCATTTTAATGAAAAGTGTACATTAGCACAACTAAATTTGAAATGTGTTAGAAAATATTACTTGGTAGTCTTACTGCCTCTCTTATTAAAAGCCTATCGTTTTTTAGTTGTACTCAACTTTCTGCACCAATTTTTAAGAGAGATTAAATATCTACCTTCCATTTTGACATATTTTAATTTTGCTAAATGCCACTTCTAACTTTTAGATTTTCAAAAGTTCTCATTAAAGTGGACTGTTAGCAGAGCTTTGATAAGATAGATAATTTGCTCAGCATCTCCTTTTATTTCTATGGGCTCAGTTTCCAATAGGTCTCCAAATTATATCTATAAAGTATGATAATCCTCTTAACAGACAAAATTGCTTATTTCCATGTAATAGTTAATTTCCACCCATAGTGGTATAATAACTTATCTGTAATTTTAAGATTTCTAACTTATTAAATCCAAAATTTTTTATTATTATTCAAAAGCTAATAGATACTTAAAAATTTAGTTTGATGTCAAAGAAGGAGAATATTTCATTTATGCTTTAGTTTTACTTGCTCCCTAATCTAGGCCAGGGCCATACACAGACCACTAGATTAGAATTTCCAAATGCAGTGCCCACCAGCGTAAAGAAGGTCGAGAACATGCAAAAAGTGGAACTGCACTGCCTTGTAAGAGGATAGGATCTACTCAAAGAAGGCAACTGCCACTTAGCACCAGCCAACTTTTGCTGCAAGAGAATATGGACCAGGTGAAACCAAAGCATGAGGCTGATCAAGAGAAGCCAGAAATTCAGATTTATATATATCAGCAGCTAACATTAAAAAAAAAAAAAAAAAAAAAACTCTGAAGGTTAAACCAAACAACAGACAAATGTTTATGGTCCATATCCATCTACCATTTTGCTATTTCTGGTGTAGGAAATCCTTACATGAAGTAAACTTTCTCTAGCTGTGTCTGAAATTCCTTTTAAATATGTAAATGATACTATTTAAATTTAACTATGCTATCTGAAAGTAAGATATTAATAACACTATATTAATAATAGTTATCATACTCTTAGTTTATAGAATCAGAAATATTAATCTGAAACCAACAGAAATTAAACACAAAACAGCTAGGTTTTGATGACGAAGATGAGACAGAAAGCCTGGTTAAGAAAATTGCAGTAGATTGTAACATAAAAAAGTCTAGATGTAAATGAAGCAATTGTCAGGGATTTTTTGCACAAATGGGGTATATTAATTTAGGAGAATCTAGAGGCTCTGCAAGAGTCCCATGTAATAGCGATGAGGCTGCGAAGCTTCATTGATTTCTGAGAGTTGCCAGAGGCCAATTCTGCTCTCGAACAATTATTTCTCTTAGCAATTTAGTGTAATAAGCCCCAAATCAACTAAGTACAATATAGGGGGAAGAGTTGCTCATTTTTATTTTTAGCAATCATGGTAAAATTAAATATTATGTAAAGCATTCAAACATTTAAGAATCATATTATTAAACTACAACCAAGTCTTGGCAACCAAGACAGAATAAGGAATCAATGCGAAAGAAGAATTTTAATAGTACAGCAGCTGGTATGTTTTGCAAGCCAATTTGTTTATAGGTGTTAAACAGCAAACTAGAAAGTTCTCATAGGACTCAAAAAGGGTCAAACACTGAGATAAGTGCACTGCCGGGTTCTAAATTATATATTCTAAGTGCCACGAGGCTAAAATGCACCCCAATCCCCACTTCAATTACCTCTATTCTGCCTGTCTACTTTCATTCTTTATTTCTTCTGATAAAGCACAAAATTTACATGCACCTTTATTATGGAACTTACCATAAGTTGGCTTGGACTATAGTTAATCGTCATCATTTGAACAACTGACAGCAGGAAAAAGTTGTTATTATCATTACCATATCTAGCAGAGTCCCTGATAGAGAATACCTGCTCCATAAACTCTGATGTGAATCCGATTTATGGTGACATTTCTTTAGTTCTTACTAGTAGCTCTCTCTTCCTCAGCTAGTCCCAGTAAACACCTGCTCTACCTTCTTACTCGGCTCTGCTGGCAGCCTTGTGAACAATGCTCTCAATTCTCCCATCAGTATCTGTCATCCAGCAACTTTACAAAGTTTGCTTTTCATAATACTCTAAAGTTAGCTCTAACGTGTGTCTTAGTATTGAAAATGTTCTTTTAAAAACTAGTCTTTTAGTCATATTTTAAAAATTATTTCTTATACAAAATTCTCACAATCTCCAATAAAATCTAAAAACTATTAAAACTGTTGTCAACCTTCCTAAGGCCTTATGATGATAAAGACTTGAGCTCTGTCACATTTACCTCTAAATTTCCTAGTATTGCAAATTCCTGTGTTTTTATAACTCATTTAACTCTCTCTTAGGGCATGATTTGATCTTTAACAAGTATGAACTCTTCTTTCTGGCAGTTGAAAGAAATCCTCATTCATGGCAATAGACAAGGTTTAATTTCTTTTCTCTCTACTAAAATAGCTGCTAAGAGAAATGACGTTGCTTTAAGTGAATCAGATTCTCCATTTGGTTGGTGAATCCACGTGCACAAGAAGGCATCCTGAAAGTCCACCAATGACTTTTAGAGACCAGAGGACCCCGTTTTGCTTGAACAGGCCCTTGGCAAAAGGAGCACGAGAGGCCAGTGCTTCTCAAACCTCAGTATGCATATGAATTATCTGGGGATCTGGTTAAATGCCCATTCTGACTCAGCAGGTCTGAGTTCTGCATTTCTAGGTGCTGCTGTTACTGCTGATCCACACAGACCATACTTTGAGTACCAAGGATCCAGACAAAGTGCCTTTTGAACTCTTCCCCTGATACTCTTGCAGTTTTCCTCTTCTCCAAAGCACCCATCTAGTGCTACAATAACCTGCCCAAGCCTTTCTCTCACATACTGCCCCACTTCAGTCCCTCATTACTCTTTATCCATCTTTCAATTCTCATAGGAGTCTGCCCTCATCAGCCTGCAAAATTGCAAAAGAACGTTGATTGATTCACATGAAATATTAATAGCTGCTTGTTGAGCTATGCTTTATTTTATGATTATCCAATTAATCTAGAAGCAGTGAGAGAAAGATCCTAGAACAAAAGGGGGACTTTCTCTGGATTCCTTAAATGCCAACCCATTGAAACTACCTTAAGTCACCTGTGTCATTTGTACTTTTAAATATTATTATGCTGGAAACTTCCATTATTTGGCACCTCTCAAGTTCACCTACCTAGAGTGACTATGATTCTCCTTATTTTTTCCTAACCCCCAGGCTGAGATGCTGTGACAACTTACTCAAGTAGTGAGACTGTTAAAAATGTTAAAGTGCTTCTGAAATCCTATCAAACTTGGCAGTATTACAAGCATGAATCAGACACAGAAGAATGTCCAACTTTCAGCTAAAATGAGAATGTCTTTATCTAAATTCTATTAAAGCTGGCACCTTTCAGACAGTTCTCCGACAGGAAAAAAACTCAAACAGTGTCTGCAAGCCGGCCAAGTTCCCCTTATCTGAATAACCTTCAATTTAAGGCTGGTCTGTATCATTGACTTTAGAAAATTACCTGTCATTCCATTTTTACTTCTTGTGTAATTTAAGTTTTGTTACAGTCAAGTTCAAATATCATTTATAACATAACATTAAGCTTCTTTTATCGTCATTATGTTAACCTCTATAAACATACATATCCATGGATGAGAAAGAGATTTTAAAGTTGAAATTTTAAAGGTTATATGATTTACTGTTCCTGTACCAACATAGAAGAACCACTAGCCTTCAATTGTGAATGTATTTATCCCTGAGAAATATTTTGAAATAGAGTTGAAGGCTAAGTCCATTATAAGCTGGTTGAAGGTACCCAGTCTCTTTCCTAAGTTAACCATCAATAGAAACAGAAAGGAGAGGTCAAGTCAACAGCAACAAAAAATAAACCATATTCTTCAGCTGTGAAAAATAAAAGGATTACCAGAATGAGAATCAGAGAAAGTAGAATATTTGTCTAGGATTTATTTCCTCCTTAACCCACTTAGCATTATTCTGATTACAGATCCTATATTTGCTTCTTTAAACAAAGATTATCCTAATTATTCTAATGATTTTGTCAATAATTGCTTCAAAAAGTGTTGTCTCACTTTCCCAATTAGGCAAAAAAAAAATTTGTTTTTTTACATTTTTACAACACTGACAGGATCATTAGAGCAGAGTATAGACAGACAAAGACCAAGAGTCTCTTCTCCTGAACTAAACACACATAAAGTGTTTCCTAGCATTTCCAATTTTGGAATTTACCATTTCTTTCTCCTTGAATACAAAAAAAGTTGAGAATAAAAATCTGTCTGAAATAGCATATTCTGAACAATGTAGAATAATGTAAGGATCCTTCTGTAACTTTGACTCTATCTAGAGCTAAACAACCTTAAACTGTTCTCACAAAATCCCAGTCACCAATGTTACTTTGAATTATCAAGAAAACTCCCAGCTAACTTCAAGGCTCTGGTTTGGAAGGAACAAGCTGGAAATCATTAGGCATTAAGCACACACAGCAAGCATGTGCTGGGAAGTTATATAAATCCAACAAATTCTCTAATCCCAAATTTAGAGCTAGAATTCTGGGATGGTCTCTTAGCCTCGCACAGCAGCCTCTGTGAGAAAGAGAATAGAAACAATGGAGCTAATCCAAGTTAGAAATCTATTGTTTTGGATTATTCAGTAGCCTTTGAGGCTGAAGAGACAGTTCAGTGGTGGAGATCCGTAGAAGCCAGAGGCCTTGGTGATTCCTGGGCAGCTGGGAAGCATAACCACAGACTAGGGAGCAGATTCTAACAAGCGTGAGTTGCTCACAGGTGCCTTCCACTATCCTTTCTTTATAGGAGCATGTTAGGTGTCTGTCACGTTCAGGGTTCTGGTAAGACAGAAAGAAAAATGAATAAGGTCCTTTCCCTATTATCCTATTCTTTACTTCATCTATAAACACAACTCAACTCCCTAGCACCCAGGAAACAATAAGCATCTGTTGAAAGACACATAGCCCAGAACTAAGAATGGGAACATTTCAATAGATTAAAGGACAAGAACCAATAGATCCACTTATGAAATAAAAAATTATAAGAAAAAATTGTAGACAGAGGTCAGCTTAGTGAATTTGAAAACTGATTAAGTTACTACCATCAGTATCATCTGGGTTTTAAAGATATGGCATTTTCAGAAATTGCCTTCTCTTAATTCTATAATGCCCAAGGTTTTCCTTTCTGAAAATTATCGATTCATGAAATAAAAGATGTTCTTTATTATATAGAAAAATGTATTTCTCCTCTATTCTTACAATAATATAAAAACTGGACTCTTCTGTTTGAAAAGACACCAAAATGTAGCTTTACAAATATTACCAAAAATGTATGACCCCTATCATTTCATCAAAAGTGGGCCTAGTGTAAAATGACAGAAAACTCAGCCCATGCCTTTACATGCCCAAGGCAAATAATTATTTGCCAGACTAAATTATTAAAATATTTTATGACTAGAAACAATTGTCAACAGTATAATGCAAATATATCAGAAAGCTTGATTACACAAATTAGTTCACCAATGAGAAGTTCAAAGTATATTTATTTAATAAATATAATAAATATGGATGTAGATCAATAAAATATTAGAAATAGTTTAGTTTTTTTTAAAGAATTGTAATTTTTGCAAAACAGAAAAATAGCTGTTGCTATTATAGGGCATTTTGCTGTTCAATGTCCTCTGTTAGTAAAGTAGAATGTTACCTAAATATATGTAAAGTTATACCTTAAAGTAGGTAATGCCAGGAGTCAACAAACTTTCTGTAAGAAGCCAGAGAGTAAATATTTTAGTCTTTGCCAGACACATGGTCTCTGTTACAACTCTGCAGCTGTAGCACAAAAGCAGCCACAGACAGTACATATAAGAATGAACATGGCAGTAAGTCAATAAAACTTTATTAACTAAAACAGGTGACAGGCCAGATTTGACCCATGGACCATAGTTTGCTAACTCCCGAGTAAAGCCAAACCCCAGTAGAGAAATCCGATCAAACGATGTGGTCAAGATTTACCTAATAACTATCGTATTTTGGAGTTTATTCCAATTGCATTTTCTAATTATACTTTCACTAATATGTAAGGAATGAAAAATTCTAAGTATATAATCAGGTTAAGAGTTCTTCAGTGAATAAGTACTCATTAAACCAGAATGTGTTACATAATATTGTGCTATTAGATTATATAGGAAATTGCATAAAAATCAGATAATATTCTGCTAAAACATCATAATCAAAGCACATTTTGAGATCTTAAAATAGTGCTGAAATATAAGTATAAACTTTTATTATATAACACTATTTGGGGGGTATTTTTAAAAAAATTTTTTATATTTCAGGTATAGAGTGAAATGATTAGACATTTATATAATTTATAAAGTGATCCCGCATATTACTCTAGCATCCATCTGGCACTACACACAGCCATTAGAATAATATTGACTGTATTCCCTATGATGTACTCTACATTCATTCCTGTTTTGTAGCTACTAATCTGTACTTCTTCATCGCTTCATTCTTTTCACCTGGCCCTCCAACCTACCTCCACTCTGGCAATCACCAGTTGTTTTCTGTATCTGTGAGTCTGTTTTCATTTAGTGTGTTCATTTCTTTTGTTCCTTAGATTCCACAGGTAACAGAAATCATATGGTTTTATCTTCCTCTGTCTAACTTATTTTACTCAACATAATATCCTCTAGTTCCATTCATGTTGTTGCAAATGGTTTAATTTTACTTTTTATGGCTGAGTAATAGTCCATTGTCTATATGTACCATAACTTTATAATCATATATTGATGGGCACTTAGTTGGCTTCCACATCCTGGCTATTGAGAATAATGCTACCATGAACATAGGGGTGCATAGATCTTTACAAAGCAGTGTTTGGTTTTTATTGGATAAATATCTAGAGGTTCAACTGCTGGGTCAAAGGTAGTTCTATTTTTAATTTTTTGAGGAAACTCCAAACTGTTTTTCATAGTGCTGTACCAGTTTGTAATCCCACCAATAGTGCACAAGGGTTCCATTTTCTCCACATCTTCGTCAACAATCATTTTTTTCTAATTTATTTACTTTAATTAGTTTTAAGAATACAGTACATTGGTTAAACATCTATATAGTTCATAAAATGATCCCCCCAGTTGCTCCCTCCCTACCTTGACCCTCCACCTAGCCAACATATTAATGCTAACTGCATTCTCTATGCCATGCTCCCCATCCCCATGACCATCCATCAGCTACTAAATTGTACTTCTTTAACCCTTCACTCTGTCCTCCCAGCCCCCCAAACCTCCCTCTCCTCTGTCCATCACGAAATTGTCCACTATATTTGTGAGTCTGTTTTTGATTAGTTTATTCTTTTTATTCCTTAGATTCTCCATATAAGTGAAATCATATAGTGTTTATCTTTTTCTGTCTAACTTAAATAACTTCTAGATCCATCAAAACAATACTTTTTTCTATCCCATTCCTTTTATTCTGTGTGTGTCTTTTAATCTGAAGTGAGTCTCTTATAGGCAACATGTGGGAGTCGTTTTCATTTCCATTCATCCACTCTTTTAGTAGGAGAACTTAATTCTTTTCCATTTAAGGTATTTATTAATAGGAATATAGTTGTTACCATTCTTTATTCCTGTTTTTGATACATGTTTTTTCTTCTTAAAGAAGTCCATCCAATATTTCCTGTAACACTGGCTTGGCGGTAATAATTCTTTTAGCTTATTTTCGTCTGGGAAGCCCTTTATTTGTCCTTCAACTCTAAATGATAGCTTTGCTGGATAAATTATTCTTGGTTGTAGATCCTGGGTCTTCATCCTGTTGAATATTTTTTGTCAAGCTCTCTGTCCTGCATAGTTTCTTTTGAGAAATCAGCTGCTAGTCCTATGGGTTTTCCCTTATAAGTAACTATCTGTTTTTCTCTTGCTGCTCTTAATATTCTTTCTTTGTATTTAACTTTTGGCATTTTAATTATGATATGTCTTGGTGTGGGCCTCTTTGGATCCCTGATTTTTGGAATTCTCTGAGCTTCCTGGGGTTTTATGTCCATTTCCTTCACCAGGTTAGGGAAGTTTTCCATCATTATTTCTTCAAACAGCTGTTCAACATCTCGATTTTCCTCAGGTATGCTGATCAAATGGATATTTGGACCCTGAATAGTGTCCCATATGCTCTTGAAATTATTTTTTATAGTCTTGGCATCTCATCTTTTGCCATTCTGATTGTGTGTCCTTGGCTTTCCCGCTCTCTAGATAAGGCATTTGATTTTTTTCTTTATTCACTCTGTTTATTTCTTTGTTTATCCACTTAATATACTTCTCATCTTGGATAATGTGTTCGTTTCAGACTGGTTCCCTTTTATAATTTCCATTTCCATTTTTATATTTTTTATGAAGTTCTCACTGAATTTATCTTCACTTCTCAAAAGTTCATTAAGCATCTTTATAACCAGTATTTTGAACTCTGCATCTGTTAGATTACTTGACTCCGCTATATCTGGATCTCTGTTCTGTTCTCTCATATGGTTTTTGCTTCTTTGTCTTCCCATTTTGGCTGCCTTTCTGTGTCTGTTTCTATGTACTAAGCAAAGTTCCTAAGTCTCCTGGTCTTATTAGTGCGGATTTGTGAAGTAGGTGTCCAGTGGTACAGTTCTGAAAGGGGTTCAGCTGCAGGCCAAATTTAGGCCAAGCTTGTGCCCCTCTGGGGCTACCTGTAAGGATTCAGCAAGCAATCTACAGATGCTATGCTTATAGTTACCTCAAAAGGCCACATCAGAAACTGAGGCCAGCTGCCTCCAGTGTGAGTCTAGGCGCTGCTCAACAAAGAGCACCTGACTCGCTGAGGATATACCTGGATGTGGCTTCAATGAGGCCATGAGTTGGGGGATGTGGGGTTTCAGGGAATCCTCTGGGCTGAACCACCTCTGTTATCCAGTTTGTTGATGTCAGAGCTATGGCAGCGCTGTGTCCATGCACTGGGAGCGGGGAAGGCTTAACAAGGAACAATGGATATCACGGCACTTCTATACAGAGTGAATCTTACCTCGGCCCTCACTCTGACAATGTCTCCCTTTAAGTTCCCGGTGCCCCTGTATGCAAGCCAATCGGCACTGGTGCTAACAGTGAGTAGGTCCATCACTGTGAAAATCCGCGTGCAGACGCAGCCCCTTTAAGAGGAGTCTGCTGCTGCTGCTGCTTCTGCTGCTGCCACCACCGCCGCCGCTGCTGCCACAACCTCTGTCTCAGCCAATTGAGATTGGGCAGCCCCATGTCCTCGCCCTGTCCTATCTTCTGCCACTGCAGTGTGCTTTCTTGGATTTCTCCCTAGAGAAATCCCAGGTGATTTTTTGTTGCTGCTGCTTCTTGTTTCCTTCACAACTTTGATTTGATTACCAGAGGGATGAACAGAGCCTCTATCATCTACTCCATTTTTTCCCCCTCTTCAACACTCATTGTTTTTGGACTTATTGATGATGGCCAATATGACAGGTATGAGACGATATCTCATTGTGGTTTTAATTTGCATTTCTCTGATGATTGGTGATCTTGAACATCTTTTCATATGTCTATTGGCCATCTGCATTTCCTCTTTGGAGAAATACCTATTCAGGTCTTCTGGATTTTTTGTTGTTATTGAGTTTATGAGTTCTTTCTAAATTTTGGATGTCAACTCTTTGTCAAATGTATCATAGGCAAATATCTTCTCCCAATGAGTAGGTTTTCTTTTTGTTTTATTGATGGTTCCCTTTGCCGCACAAAAGCTTTTTAATTTGATGACGTCCCATTTATTTATTTTTTCTTTTGTTTTCTTGTCCAAAAAGATATACCCAAAAACAATTCTTCATACCAATATCAGAATTTACTGCCTATATTTTCTTCTAGAAGTTTCATGGATTTGCATCTTATATTTATAAGCCTTTAATCTATTTTGAGTCTATTCTTGTAGATTGTGTAATGGTCCAGTTCTTTTCTTTTTTTTCTTTTTTTTTTTTTCATATTTCTGTCCAGTTTTCCCAGCATCATTTGTTGAAGAGACTGTCATTACTTGCATTGTATGTTCTTGCCTCCTTTGTCATAGATTAAGTGGATTTATTTCTGGGTTCTCTATTCTGTTCCATTGATCTATTTGTATGTTTTTATGCCAGTACCATGCCGTTTTGATTACTATAGTCCTGTAGTATAGCTTGATATCAGGTAGTGTGGTTCCTCCAACTTTGTACTTCTTTCTCAAGATTGCCATGGCTATTTGGGATCTTTTATGGTTTCATATAAATTTTAAGATTATTTGTTCTAGGTCTCTGAAAAATGCCATCGCTATTTTGACAGGGATTGCATTGAATCTAAAGATTTCTTTGTGTAGTATGGACATTTTAATGATGTTGTTTCTTCCTACCCATCAGCATGGTATATGCTTCCATTTATTTGTATCTTCAATTTCTTTATTCAATGAATTATAATTTTCCAAGTGCAGTTCTTTTACTTCCTTGGTTAATTTTATTGTTTTTGATGCTGTTAGAATGGGATTGTTTTCTTAATTTATCTTTCTGATAGTTCATCATTGGTGTATAAAAATGCAACCAACTTCTGAATATTAATTTTGTATCCTGCTACTTTATTGAATTCATTTAATTCATTTATCAGTTCTAACCTTTTTCCGGGAGGGTAAGATCATTAGAGTTCTTTATATATAATATCATGTCATCTGCAAATAATGAGAGTTTTACTGTTTCTTTTCCAATTTAGATGTGTTTTATTTCTCTTTCTTGTCTGATTGCTGTAGCTAGGATTTTCAATACTATGTTGAATAGAAGTGGTGAAAGTGGGCATCCTTGTCTTGTTTCTAATCTTAAGAAAAATGCTTTTAGCTTTTCCTCATTGAGTATGATGTTAGCTGTAGGTTTGTCACATATGGCCTTTATTATGGTGAGACATGTTCCCTCTATTCCCACTTTGCTGAGAGTTTTTATGATAAGTAGATGCTGGATTTTGTCGAATGCTTTTGCTGCATCTATTGATATGATCATATGGCTTTTAATCTTTTGATTTGTTAATGTGATGTATCACATTAATTGATTTGTGGATATCGAACCAATCTTGCATCACAGGAATAAATGCAACTTGATCATGATGTATGATATTTTTAATGTATTGCTGAGTTTGATTTGCTAATATTTCATTGAGGATTTTTACATCAATGTTCTTAAGAGATATCGGCCTATAGTTTTCTT
Source organism: Pteropus vampyrus (assembly GCF_000151845.1). Lineage (NCBI taxonomy): Eukaryota > Metazoa > Chordata > Mammalia > Chiroptera > Pteropodidae > Pteropus > Pteropus vampyrus. Next base: position 5,168,251 of record NW_011888878.1, read on the forward strand.
TTTTTGTAATGTCTTTGCCTGGTTTTGAAATCAAGGTAATGGTAGCCTCATAAAAAAAAGTTAAGGAACCTTCCCTCTTAAATTTTTTGGAAGTGTTTGAGAAGAATAGGTGATAATTCTTCTTTGAATATTTGGCAAAATTCACCTATTGAGCCATCTGGTCCAGAATTTTTGTTTTGGGGGAGTTTTTGATTACTGATTTGATTTTGTTGTTGGCAGTCGGTGGGTTCAAGTTTTCTGTTTCATTTCAACTCAGTCTTGAGAGATTGTATGTTTCTAGGAATGTGTTCATTTCTTCCAAATGTCCAATTTGTTGGCATATAATTTCTCACAGTATTTTTTATGATCCTTTGTATTTCTGTGGAGTCCACAGTTACTTCTCCTCTTTCGTTTCTGATTTTATTTGAGTCTTCTCTCTTTTTTTCTTAATGAGTATAGTTAAAGGTTTATCAATTGTGTTTATCCTTTCAAGGAACTATCACTTGGATTTGCTGATCTTTTGTATTTTTTCCTAGACTTTATTTCATTTGTTTCTGCTCTGATTTTTATTATTTCCTTCCTTCTACTCACTTGGGCTTTGTTTGTTGTTCTTTTTCAAGTTCTTTTAAATGTGAGATTAAATTGTTTTTTGAGCTTTTTCTTGTTTCTTGAGGTAGGCCTGTATTGCTATGAATTTCCCTCTTAAGACTGTCCCACAGATTTTGAGACGTTGTGTTTTCATTCTTATTTGTCTCTAGGTATCTTCTGATTTCTTCCTGATCTCATTGTTAACACATTCATTGTTTAATAACATGTTGTTGAGTTTCCATGTGTTTGTATATTTTCCAGGTTTTTTCTTGTAGTTGTTTTCTCATTTTATACCTTTTTGGTCAGAGAAGATACTTGCTATGATTTCAATCTTAAATTTCCTAAGACTTGTTTTTTGGCCTAACACATGGTCTATCCTGGAAAATGCTCTGTATGCACTTGGGAAGAAGGTATATTCTGCTGCTTTGGAGTGACATGCTCTGAAAATATCAATTAAATCCATCTGGTCTAGTGTGCCATTTAAGACTGCTATTTCCTTATTGATTTTCTGTCTGGAAGATCTGTCCATTGGTGTCAATGGGGTGTTAAAGTCCCCTACTCTGAATGTATCACTGTCGATATCTTCTTTTACGTTGGCCAATAATTGCTTTATATATGTCGGAACTCCTATATTGGTGCATAAATGTTTCCTAAGGTTATGTCCTCTTGTTGTATTGATCCCTTTATGTATTGCCCTTCTTTGTCTCTTATGATGGACTTTGTTTTAGTCTATTTTGTCTGATAAAAGAATTGCTATGCCAGCTTTTTTTTCACTTCCATTTGTGTGAAATATCTTTTTCCATCCCTTTATTTTCAGTCTGTGTGTGTCATTTGATCTGAAATGTGTCTCTTAGAGACAGCATATATATGGGTCTTGTTTCCTTATCCATTCAGCTACCCTATGTCTTTTGATTGGAGCACTTAACTCATTTACATTTAATGCAATTATTGTTAAGTACATAGTTATTGCCATTTTATTTTTCATATTATGGGATTCCCCCCCGCCCCCTACTTCTTTCTACAAAAGTCCCCTTAACATTTCTTACAATTCTGGCTTGTTGGTGATGAATTCCTTTAGCTTTTTCCTGTCTGGGAAGCTCTTTATCGTACCTTCAATTTTAATTGACAGTCTTGGTTGTAGGTTCTTGTTTTTCATCACTTTGAATATTCCATGCCAATCCCTTCTGGCCTGCAAAGTTTCTGTTGAGAAATCAGCTGACATTCTTACAGGAGTACCCTTGTAAGTAATTAGCTGGCTTTTTCTTGCTACTTTTAAGATTTTCTCTCTTCGTTTTTTTAAACCTTTGGTATATTAATGATGGTGTGTCTTGGTGTGGGTCTGTTTGACTTTATCTTGTTTAGGACTCTCTGTGCTTCCTTGACTTGTATGTCTATTTCCCTCACCAGGCTGGGGAAGTTTTCTGTCATTATGTTCAAATATGTTCTCAATCCCTTGCTCTCTCTCTCTTCTGGTACCTCTATGAGGCAGATGTTCATCCATTTGATGTTGTTCCAGAAGCGTCTTAAACTTTCTTAATTTATTTTTTTTTTCTTTTTGCTGTTCTAATTAAGTGTTTTCTGCTACTTTGTCTTCCAAATTGCTGATTCAGTCTTCTAATCTACTGTTCATCTAATCTACTGCTGATTTCTTCTAGTGTATTCTTCGTTTCTGGCTGGTTCTTTTTTATGGCTTATGGGGTTATTTTTCTTGCTGTCTCTCTGTTTAAGTCTTCACTAAGATCATCTCTTCTTTCCCTAAGTTCTTTGGATATCCTTATAACTAGTGTTTTGAACTCTGTCTCTGATAGGTTGCTTGTCTTTATTTCATTTAGCTTTTTTTCTGGTGTTTTCTCCTGTTGTTTCATTTGCAGCACGTTTCTTTGTTTTCTCATTTTAGTTGCCTCTCTATGTTCCTTTCTTGTGACAGGAAGATCTGTTACACCTTCCAGCCTTGGCCAGGTGGTCTTATGTAGCAGGTGTCCTGTATGTCCCATGGCACAGTCTCCCTGATCACTTATTCCAGGGATCTGGGCATGTTCCTTGTGTGGATTGTGAGTGTTCACCTCTTATAGCTAAGCCTTGTTTACTCGTAGCATGTTAATATATGCGACTGACTCTCAGGCCGACTGTGGGGATTGGCCACACGCACAGGGTATGAGTTGCTGTGTGGGGGCTGACCCTATGGAGTGCGATTCACCCCAGCCAGCTTGTGTACCTGTTGAGACCACCCTTTCAGTGGGGTTAGTTAGGTGGTGCTCTGTTGTGGTCTGATGCCAGCCTCTGGGTACATTGGTTCTAGGGACACTCGGGAGGGTCTCCATAGTAGGCCAAGGTCAGCCACTGCCTTTTATTGTTCGGGGTTACCTGGTAGGAACTACAAAATGATCCATGAATATTGGATCATGTTATTGCCTGTTCTGGATCTGGAGGTAAGTTGGAGAGAACATGCTGTGAGCCGAGGTCAGTTACCCCAAGTACCAGGCCTGTGGCAACTCAACAAAAGACCAGTGCACCTCTAGGCCTATGGCTGTCTGCCAGTTGCCCATAAGTCTCTGCAGCTATAAGAACCCATTAATCTCTTTTACCTATTGCCAAGTTTCAAATAATTTTTCTGACAATATTGGAGATTAGTTTATATCTGCTCTGTATCTCTGAAACATCTTGAAATATATTAAATAAATTCTATATATTACTTTGTCATCTTTTTCCCCCTCCATAAAAGAATAGAATTAGTAAATAAGTGACTTTCTCTATATCATAGCACAATGAAGACTCAAAAAATAATAATAAGGACAACTAATAGACTTCTCCTAAGTTGTTCTGCACTAAGCCCTTAGTTGTGAGGACAACACGCCCATGTCCTTGAGCTTTACTATTCCAGGAGTCTGTATTCACATGGCCAACAATGGTCAGCTGAAAGGATGATGGTGTGTTAGTACCATGGTATAACTGCGGCTGTTACCATCATGCTGTAGAAACATTTTTTGGCAAAAAAATATTTTCACAATATAAGTGAAAAAAGTAAGTCACCGAATGGTGTATATAGGCATTTCTTTCTGTGTGTACATTTTCCTAGTTTTCTGCATTACCTATATAGTTTTGAAAGTTTAAGATTCTCTCCTTATTTCTTAAATGTACTCTGTACATAATGACTTCTTTCCAAAGAGTACAGTATCAAAAAGGAGAAAAAAACAACTGTACAGTGGGAAAAGATGACAAACTACCCCAGCCAAGTGTTCAAGGTCAGTAACAAGAGTGATAACTTGTTTTGATAGTATGTACCCTTTACATGATGTGATGAAATGGCTCTTTACCTCTGTGACTTTCCTCTCCAAAACTCAAAGCCCCAGTCTAATCATGAGAAAAATTTCAGACAAATCCAAATTGAGAATTATTCTCAATTATTCTCAGAAAATACCTGACCTGTACTTTCCACAACTATCAAGGTCATCAAAAACAGGGAAAGTCTGAGACACTGTTACATCAAAAAGGAGCCTAAAGGTGACATGACAACTAAATGAATATAATATCCTGGAACAGAAAAAGGACATTAAGTTAAAAACTGAGGAAATCTGAATAAAAAATGGATTTTAGTTAATATACTTCTATATGCATCACATCACAATCTTCTCCAATCTTTTCTTAATCATTCCCTCTAAGAGAATTCTCTGTACAAATATGAAAAATTATAATTCCAATATAATGAGATTTGAAATTCTTCATAGGGCTCACATGATTGATTTTCTATCATATAAACTATCTTCTGTAATAATATTTTATTTTATGAATAGCACAGTGATGCCTAAATTAAATCAATGCAGCTGTATTGGTAAGGAGAAAAATGGTAAAAAAAATTAAACGTGGGCTCTGCTTAATAAACATTTCAGTTAGTCTAGTATAGACTAACTGAATATATATATATTTGTAAATTAGATATATATTTGTAAATTAATTAGATATATATTTGTAAATTAACTTTAATTTATACCTCTAGTGTGGCTTTTTAGTGGTTGGAAGACCCCCCTACTCAGAAATCTACATGACCAAGGTATCCAATCAGCACTTCAAATGCCATTGTTAAAATCTCCAGAATATTAATTAACATAGAAGATATTTAGAAAATAATTTTCATGGATGAAATAAATGATATTTTAATGGTTTTACATGTATTAAAATGATTATAAAGATTTTGCCATTCTTGCATGAAGTAAATATAAAAAGCCAGCACTCCAAGTCTGCTGCTCCACTGGGTCCTGGGTCCTCCCCACTTTCCAGATGACCTCGTTACCTGACCATACCACAGCATTCTTTGGTCCACTAGAATGGTGGAATATGGTTTGTGTTTATATCAGAGTGAATCTTCAAAGTAGTAAGCTCTAACATTTACTGATCATTTACTGTGTCAGGTACTGTTCTAAGCTTCATATATGTAGAAACTTATACAATCTCTCTGAACCCTCTAAGAGCTATATATAACAGATAAGGAAACAGAGGCACAGAGAGGCGCATAACTTGCTGAAGGTTTTAATTGCCAATCAGTGACAATAATAAAAGAAGCCCTCTTTAACCCAAGGAACTTTATTATGTCCTGTATTCTAAAACTTAGAAACTTTAATAACAAAAATACACTTAGGGTGTTGACTACCTTGAATATATTTCATGACATGACCTGTTCAAGGTGATACTCTCATTTGTGCTTCTGAAACAACATTCAACTCCCTTTCACTTCAAATGTTTGTTTACCGTGATGCCCCTCATTTTAGAATGTTGATTTGAATCTCTTTTAAATGTATGTTTGACCTTTCTTACTGCTAAATTTAAAAAAAAAAAAAAAAAAAAAAATGAATACTATAATTGCTTTAAATTTGTATGTTAAAAACTATTGTGTGATAATCTCTGCACTCTGGCTGGTAATCAATTCCATCATTTCATAATCCAAAGTGACAAATGCCAAGCTTGTTCTTTTCTCACTACACTTTGATATAGTCTGGCCTGACCTGGAACAGAACAGACTTGACAAAGAAAAACTGGGCTACAGAAAAATTCTCATGTTGCTGAGAATTTTTGAAGAATCTTAAGAGCTGTCCGATTGGGAAAGGAAAACTGCAAATATATTTACCATATAAAATTCTATTTTGAAATGTATATGGTTGAAACATAAAATGTGTTGAATCCGTATTGGAATATTTTGATTGAATATAACACTTGATTTTTTTTTAACCAAAAACAGAATAACACTGAAAGTCTGTGTATGAAACTAAAAATTGTAAAATAATTCTTTTTTGCTTATTCTTTTTGAGTCTTAAGCTCAAAAAGAAAGTTTCTTTGATCTGATAAACACCAACAACAAACCAAATCATTTATAATAGCCTTGAGCCTGAGTCCAACCTCCAAAAACTGAAAGAGAGGGAGGAAGAAAAGATGTCAGTTTAAAATCTGCAAACAGCAAAGACTTTGGTTCTAGAAAATTGGGGAAAGGGGTGACCTGATTAGTTCTATCTTCTTTAATAAAATATTCATATTTTATCAGATTTTTATTTCCAAAACATACATTGCCAGTTCGAAAATTTTTTGTGCGTGTGAATACCTGTTAGGAAAAATTTATCTAGTATATGGAAATAAGGCAAAATGATGAGTGTGTGTCCTTTCACTGTCATACTGGAACAGTGTCTAATAATGATGCAGGACAGGACAAATCTCCCTGAGTTGGGGGAGCTCAAGCCCTGCACCAAGAGAGTTCTTGGCTGAGCATGCAAAAAAAAATTCAAATGCCCACCAGAATTAGAATCAAAAATGAAAGTTTATTAGAGAAGGGGTAATATTCCATAGACAGAGCATGGTCTCCTCTCAGAAGCAGAGAGCCTGAGATAGACTCAGAGAGACACAGAGACAGTGACAGTGAGAGGGACCCCAATGTTCAGAGAATTCAGTTTATATGTCATTCTTTAGTTTCTGTGAATTACAGTTTAAAGATTTTGAGTATCCATTTTTCTTTGAAGTTATGGGTGTATTGTATTAAAAGAATAAGAGTATGTAGCATAAACAGGTAAGACTATGTAGCATGAAAGGCCTACTGGCAATTCCCAGAATTTGATCCATAGGTTCCCCGTGATTTTAGTCATATAGGGAATGAATGATTTTATGTCGTGTAGGGCACCACTTAAAGACTGTTTCTGTTTTTCCTTTACGGTGTGCAGGAAATGATTTGTTAGCAATCTCAGCAGAAATCTTTTGCTCTGCAGGTTTCCTCAAGGTCTGGCTATAGGGCTGATCACCATATTGCAGTCTCTGAATACAGCTTGATTTAACATTTAGTTCTCTTGCCTCTTCCCTACGTTAATAAGAGTCAGCTGACTAGGGGATTATACCTTTGTTTGACTTATATTTTCCAGTGATTAAAGTTCATACTGTGTAAAGTGGGTTGCAAATGATTTAGATCTGGTAAAAATGTACATTAATGTCTGCCCGATAGAAAATACAACCTCACAGATTTAAGCTTTATTGTCCTGTTTTGCACCTAACTTAGCATTCTTATTTTAGTGTTCTTTTACGAATCTTCCTTTGATCAAGTTTTGCCATCCTGCTAGTTCCCTCATTCATGAATTAACTATGTCTTTGACTCACAATTATGTTTTTAGCTATTTAATATTATATTTTGTCATCATTAAATCTTAAACTGCAATTTAAAAAGAAATGTACAGCAGTTCCTCTTTTTATGTAGTTTCATTTTCCACGATTTCAGTTACCAATGGTCAACCACGATTTTAAAATGTTAAGTGAAACTTCCAGAAATAAAAAAATTCATAAGTTTTAAATTGCATGCCATTCTAAATTGCATAATGAAATCTCGAGCTATCAAGTTATGTCCCGCCCAGGAAGTGAATTATCTTTTTGTCCAGCTTATTCATTTTTTCACTTGAAATGTGTTATAATTGCAAATCTGGGTGTTCTTTACAAATACCATTGTAACAGAACCCAGATAATCTGAGAATTATACAATTCTATAGAAAAGTTTCCACTTGAATTTCTCAAGTATAAAATCTTCCAATTTTACAGTTATTTTAAAATAATTTACATTTTATTTTGATATACTCTTGATGTGTTTTAAAAAATTTTAGTTGGATTTTATAAGTCTGGATTCATAAGTCCTAATATAATATCTATCGGTATTTATCAAAAGATTTTTGAAAAAAGGCTGTGTTTATTGTATCAGTTGTTAAACTAAAGATATCAATGATACATGTGAAGTAAGTGATTTTGACCCATTATTCCGGGCAAAACCTGAAAAGCATAGCCATGCTTTGTTCTTTGATAATCACGAGTTGTAACAAATGAGGTTTTGCTCTCTGGAGCAAAATTAAAGATTTTGATGGTACTACATCAACATTATCCTAATTGGGAGATTTGGATTTGTATACTATAAACTTGGTATAACAGTGTGAGTCATGGGATATTGGTATAACAATTATAAGTCATGAGTTCTTAAAAGGACGTTATATACTGTAAAATGAAAAAAATTGTAGTTCAGTAAAGGAAGTGAATAAATTTAAAGACTTGAAAGATCAGGAGATGATTTAGCAGAGTTTAAGAATATATATACATACATACATACATATATATATATATATATATATATATATATATATAAAACTAGATATATAAAATTATATAGAAAGTCTGATATTCTAGAAATTCAGGAATACTTATTTATATGTTAACATATATAGTTTATATTTTTCATTGGAGATAAGGATGTTTTAGATGATGTACAGAATTTCAAACACTGAGCTAATTGCATTTTATTTTATCTCAGCTAGAGCAGACATTTCTCTTTCCTAGCTAACAATAGCCACCAAGAAAAGACCAGCAGTTAAAAGATTCCAATGTCTTAAGAATTTAAATTGTCAGCTGATAATATGCCAAGTCCTTCAAAAAGAAAGCTAATGGAAACAATTGAACCAAACTATCCATCGTATTGTAATTATATAGCCAAACAAAGGCTGTATAATTTCCTGAACAAAGCAATTTGATTGCAAATCCTTAGAGTAATGAAGTTTAAAAACAAAAAGAAATACGTTGAAATGTTTGGATTTTATTCTGGTAAGTTTATTGTTTGTATTAATGTTGTGTTTTTATCTTAGAACTAAGATATTATTAGTAAAGTAAATAACAAATTATGTTAATTGTGTTAGAAATCTAGAATCCTGTAAGATATGTTATATATAATAACATATATATATATGTTATATATGTTATTTTATATGTATATAAAATAAAATAAATGAGGCAATATTTCAAAATCAAGAGTTAAACTAGGAACATCCTACTGATAGACTGGGATTAGAAATTTCCCATGGAAAATATGCCCATGAGGCAAGATTACCTCATTGCTTTACAAAATTTAAAAAAAAAAACAGAACAAAAGACAAAAAGAACACTTTTTTTCTTGCTCTGAATGTCACTCTGAAAATATACCCTAACACCAAATTTTATGGCCTCCAATAGTACTTTTCCCAGGGCAGGAAGGTACAAAGCAAATGAAGATCATCTTGTTGGCCAAAAAGCAAGAAAGTTTTCAAAGTTTATGAGGTATATCAAAGTCACACCAGAGCCAATCAAAATGACTGTGTTTCTTGAAGTACCCTAACACAACACTACTACAAGGGAGTATGGAAGAACTGCCTGGAGACACAAGACAACCTCAGGACTGTGCTATAAATTTGAAAAGCCATTACTCTAATAGTGGCTATAGGATTCATTCAACTTTACCTCACTCACAGTTGTGGTTTGCTGCTGCCTACCAAGAGGTTTCTTCTAACCTATTTCTTACTACTTTCACCTTCCCCAAGTATCTCTTACAGTGAACAATGATAGTGCTTAGAAAGACTAAAAAATATATGGGTATAAATGTATGGATTTTTATATCCAAAGAGGTGAGAATATGTCGACAAAATCAGTTCCTCTACAATCAACAGAAATGTATAGTATATGCTTTAAAATTTTAAATCTCAATTCATTTTTTAAAATCCTGAATTTACTCACTGGAACCAACTTCATGAGCCCTCTAATGTCACATTGTTATTTGTTCTTCCAAACCAATGCCATGATCCCTGTTTTTATTCAATGTATATCCAAATTTCTTTTCAAAATGTGTACTTGAGTCACTTTTAATGTCCTCGGAATTGAGGAGTCTGGCTTCTGACTGTTAGATGCTCCCTTGTTTCCTCCTGCATGCACATTTTATACAAAAAACAAAAGCCATGTTTCCAAAATCCTAAGTCTATGATCTTTTCCTGTATCCATGGCAGAGCCTGAGAATAAAACCCAATATCTCATTGAATAAGTGTCTGATGACAGGGAGTATGGTGTTTAATTAAGATTCAAGAATAGCTTCTATGGTAACTCTTTGCAAGTAAGTGATAGTTTCCTTAGTAGAATTTAGCCTAAGACTTACTGTCATTGTAACATACCATGAGTATAGGGTTGTGGGAGACAGGCATGGCCTAAATGATCTTAAATCACGAGAAGCTCCTGATAATTATTGAAAGAACCTAATAATTGCTGAGCAACTCTGACCATAACACAAGTCTATTTCACAATATTAAAAATTAATATTCTTACCGACTAGATCAAAATGAATCAATAATCAGAAATCAGACTGTATTCTGTATGATAAAGTTGGATAAAGTGATTTTTTAACTGCCTTTGTATACATTTAAAGTGCCTTATTTTATCAATAAATATTTTCTACTATCACATAATGATTTCTAATCATGTAGTCCAACTTTTTAAAAATGTAGATGACCCTAGAAAACCAAGAGATTCTAGTTCTACCTCTCTTCCTGCTGTTAATTATCTATATTACCTCGGGCAAGTCATTCAAGTGTTAATGCTTTTATCATTTCTTTGCCTTAGAGTATTGTGGTAAAGATAAAACAAGAAAATATATGTGACAGTTCTTTAAAAATTTAAAAATGAAAAAATAAAGCTGCAGTTCTCAACCATTTTTCTTCTATTAGAGTTTACATAACAGATGACCTTCAAATACACTATCCACTCCTGTGAGAGTACTTACATATTTTATAAACACTCACATAGCACTTGCTATGTTTCAGGTACCATTCTAAGCAATTTGTAAATAGTAACTTATTTAATGAAGTTGATATGAAGTAAATATCTTTATAATTTCAATTTTATAGATGGGGAAACTGAGGCACAGAGAGGTTCTGTAACTTGCACAGGGTCACACAGGTAGTTGAGTCACAGAATTAAAATATAAACCTAGCTCTACAACCGAAGGAAGCTGTGTTTAATGAACATAAAGCAAATCATGCTTCTGTTTCTGTTTGTTGTTTACTTTTGACTTTTTAGTAGTTATTCAAGTGAAATCACAAGAAGAGTGAAATCAGCTATTTGAAGACCCCAAATTGTAATTTTACAGGGAAAAATAAAAGAGCTAATTAAAAAAATTAAACCTTTTTTGAATCTCAACTTTTTAAACCAACTTCCCTCTCCCCACCTCTGAGTAATAATAATAAGACAGTCACTTGGGAGGCATATGGCATAGGGGTGAAGAGGAAAGGTTCAAAGGTAGACTTCAAAACAACTTAGTACTGAAATTCTTGAAGAAATTTATAATTGTTGGTCCAATTTAAGGTCAAGTAATAACTTTTGTAACTTTCCTCATTCATAACCTGCTGCTGAATTATTTCCCGCAGATTCAGGACTCCCAAAGTCTTTCTTTTATCTGTTTACACAGGAGAAAAAGAATAAATGGGCTAAAAGCAGGATGATGCTTCTCAGACGAACATAAAATTTCTGTGGCATTGTTTTTCCTTTCTAATCCAAAAGCAGTAACTTTTTACCCATTAAAAAAAATAAAATAAAATGAAACCTTTATTCTCAAGTAGGAATTCTAGTGATAGCTGCTGGTTAAGTGATTTTATGAAGTTTAGTAACAATAGATTTCCTCTTCAGCTAGAGTTGCCACTTGCAGCAATTCTATTTTATGCGTATTTCAGCATGATAATGTTTCAGAAATGATGCCTCAACAATATTGTATCCTGAACAGAAACAAAGAACTTTAAACACTGCAGCAAGGAGAGTAATTTCACGGTTAGTATTCTACAACAAACACCACTGCTGGTTTGCCTACTGTGTGTCAAGTCCTGTAAACGTGAAGGGAGATCAAGAGAAGTCACAGAACACATTCTAAAACAGGTCCCACAGCAGTGGTAGAAAAGCAATAGGAGTAAATAATGACAGAAAAATGTGATTCGTTGTCCGACATGTGCATATATAATATTGAGGAAACACTGCAGGTAAACAGCTCCATTATTTTGGGGAATCACTGATAAGATGACCTTTAGTTTTGCCTTGAAGGGCAGTAGAATTTTAATAGGTAGAGAAGAGAGGCAGAAGGTGTCAATATTTCAAGGAGAAACAGCAAGCAAAAGGGCATAGAGGAATAAAAGGATATAATTTGTTTGTGGGACTGACGATAATTCTTAGTGGCTGGAGAACAGTGCCCATGAGAGAAGGCTGGTGGGAAATAAGTTTCTAAAGGAGTGTGGGGATGACTCATGAAGATCATTTAGGGCACTTTCAGGAGTTTATATTTTATTCCAGAGATGAATAGGTTTTTTTTCAAGTTTAAGAACAAGTCAAATAATACTTTTTTTAAAATTATAATTTTGAAAAACCACTCTGGTTGCAAAATGTGTAGGTTAGAGTAAAGGAAGAAATTTGAATAGGAAGATCTGATAGGGAAGTATTTTAATAATCCTAATGGAAGATGATAAGGAAATAGCCAAAGAGATCGAGAAGACAGATTTGGCAGCACTTCATAATGCAGAATCAATGGGAATTGGTGACAATTTGGTTAGTTCAGATGAGAGAAAGGATGACTTACAGGTTCATGGTTTGGATCATTGATATCACTAGTTAAGCTAAGAAATATAGAAAGAGATAAATTTGCCCAGAAAGAAAAAAAATTGAAAACATACCTGGCACTCATGAAAGAAAAGAACAATGGGAAGTAACTGAATCAAAGTGTTCGAATGCAAAGTACAGAGGGACCAGAACACATAACAGAATCAAAAGTGGAGAGATACTTAGAATGAAAGCAGTAAGAAGAAGCTATACATCTTTAGAAGTCATGAGGTGGTAGGAGTCTCATGGAATCAAAAGCAATACTGTCTAGAGAAGGAGAGTAGAGAAAAGTCAACTAATAGAGGCAAGAGCAATAGAAGCAGTGATGGTATTCAATAGATCAGTGTCATGTACAGCCCCCTCAACAGAAAAGATGCTGGCTCTGAGGGATACAACTTCTAGAGCTACTGCTGAATCTCCAGGAATTCTGTAGGTCAACTGCAGGACCACTGCTATGCCCAATGAGTTTTGACCATAGGGTTGTTCCAAGTCTTCCAGGATTGCACAGAAAGCCTTCTATTCCTCCACTCTTTCCCATGTATCCTGACAACAAAACACTGTCACTTGAACTAGCACGTGTGTGTCCTTTTTCTTGAAAAAAAAACAAAGACCAAGAACATGTGATACAGCAATCCTTCTACTGAGTATTTACCCCAAAGATTTAAAAACTCATATCCGAAAAGATATTTGCACACTGATGTTCATAGCAGCATTATTCACAGTGGCCAGGAAATGGAAGCAACTGAAGTGTCCTATGATAGATGATTGGATAAAGAAGCTGTGAATGAAATATTACTCAGCTATAAGAAGAGATGAAATATTGCCATTTGTGACAACATGGGTAGACCTCAAGATAATCATGCTAAGCAAAATAAGCCAGACAGAAAAAGTTGAAAGTCACTTGATATCACTTATATGTGGGATATAAACCTAAAAGCAACAAATGAACAGGACAAACAAACAGACTCATGGACATGGACAATAGACTAGTGGTTACCAGAGAGTAGGCATGAGGGGGGAGGTAGACGGGGTAAAGAGTGTCAACTATGGAAAGTGAACATACAGTGTAAATATATATATATATATATATATATATATATATATATATATATATATATATTTAATATATATTTAATATATATATTTACACACACATATATATATATATATTATATATATGCCTTATTGGATTTCATTAACCAATGTCATCATAAAAAAATTAAAAAATAAATTAAAAAAATTTTTTTAAAAAAAGAACATAATGTGCAACACCTTTGAGAGTTTCAGAACAATAATATTTTTCAGATATTAGCTTATTTATTTTCTTTTTGTCGATTTTATTTGTTTTTATGCTGCTTTGTTTTTTCTTTATGTAAACTTATAACACACGACAACAACAAAAACTATGCTTATTATTGACTTTAAATCCATGACACTGAATTTTCTCAGCAAGCACTTTTAGAGAAAAATACAATAGTATGTGTTATGCCATTTAAGGACTCGATCCTTCTTAGAAATTAATTTCTGGAAAACCTCATGCATTTGTGTTTCAAATTTTATAATCATATGGGTATGGTTTTAATGCCAATAAAACTTTAATAAACAAAAATTATCCTTCAAACACTGTACATGGCTTACTAATTATATCTGCTATGAATTCTAATTCTTTTCCTTCTCACATTAAATTATAGATAACAGTAAGCTCTGAGATTTTATTTAACTCAAAATTAATAAATAACTTGCTGCAGAAAAGTGCAAGACAGATAATGTGGGTTTTTTTATATATATTTTTTTATTTTTTAATTACAGTTGACATACAATATATTAGGTTCACGTAAAAAACACAGTGATTAGACATTTGTATAACTTACATGATCACCACGATAAATCCAATATCCATCTAACACTTTACATAGTTATATTACTGACTATACTTCCCATTCCATACTCTACATCCCCATGATTATTTTGTAGCTA
>NW_011888878.1:5182775-5187037 GCF_000151845.1 Pteropus vampyrus
GATAAATCCAATATCCATCTAACACTTTACATAGTTATATTACTGACTATACTTCCCATTCCATACTCTACATCCCCATGATTATTTTGTAGCTACCAATTTGTACCTCTTAATCCCCTCTGGCCCCTCACGCATTCCCTCACCCCACACTCAATCTGTGAACCATCAAAATACTCTCTGTATCTATGTTTGTTTATGTTTTGTTTGTCTGTTTTATCCTTTTCTCTAGCTTCCACATAAATAAAATTATATGGAATTTGTATTTCTCTGTCTGACTTACTCCAGTCTATGTGTATCTTTTGATCTAAAGTGAGTCTCTTCTAAGCAGCATTTGTATGGGTCTTGTTTTCTTATCCATTGAGCCACGCTACGTCTTTTGATTGGAGCATTTAATTCATTTACATTTAAAGTAATTGTTGATAGATATGTAGTTATTGCAATTTTATTATTTATATTTTTGATGTTTTTTTCCTTCTTCTTCTTCTTCGAGTTCTTTTAACATTTCTTGTAATACCGGTTTGGTGTTAATGAACTCTTTTAGCTTTTACTTGTCTGGAGAGCTCTTTATCTGCCCTTCAATTCTAAATAATAACTTTCCTGAGTAGAGTAATCTTGGTTGTAGGTCCTTGCTTTTTATTTTGCAAGGGCTGGCCTTGTGGAATATTTTATGCCAATCCCTTCTGGCCTGCAAAGTTTCTGTTGAGAAATCAAATGACAGTATGGAAGTTCCTTTGTAGGTAATCAATTGCTTTTCTCTTGCTGCTTTTAAGATTCTCTCTTTGTCTTTAAACTTTGACGTTTTAATTGTGATGTGTCTTGGTGTGGGCCTCTTTGAATTTATCTTGTTTGGGACTCACTGTAGGTCTATTTCCTTGACCGGGTTAGGAAAGTTTTCCATCATTATTTCTTCAAATAGGTTTTCAATTTCTTACTCTCTCTTCTCTTTCTGGTACCCCTATGCTGTGAATGTTGTTATCCTTGATGTTGTCCCAGAGGCCCCTTAAACTATCCTCACTTTTTTGGATTCTTCTTTCTTGTTGATCTTCTGACTGTTGCCTGCTACCTTCTCTTCCAAATTGCTGATTTGATCCTCTGCTTCATGTAATCTACAGTTGATTCCTTCTAATGTAGTCTTCATTTCAGTTATTGTATTCTTCACTTCTAACTGGCTCTTTTTCATGTTTTCTATCTCCATCTTAATGTTTTCTATCTCTTTGTTGAAGTTCCCACTGAGATCATTGACCACTTATAACTAGTATTTTGAATTCTGCACTACTGGATTACTCATCTCCATTTTGTTTAGTTCTTTTTCTGGAGCTTTGTTCCATTCTTTCATTTGAGACATGTTTCTTTGTACCCTCATTTTGGCTGCCTTCCTGTGTTTTTCCTAGATATTAGGTAAAGCTACTACTATGTTTCCCTGTCTTTGTAAAGAAGACTTATGTAGTAGGTGTCCTGTGGGGCCCAGTGACACAGTCTTCCTGATCACTTGGGCTGGGTGCTCTAGGTGTGTTCCTTCTGTGGTTGTGTGTGCTCTCCTGTTGTAGTTGAGCCTTGGCTGCTGTGTACATGTCAATGAGAGGAATGACCCTCTGGCTGATTGCTTGAGGACTGGTCATGGCTACAGTAGAATTGCTGTTTTGCAGGGGCTGACTCTGTGAAGCAGGATTAATTTTAGCAGGGCTCTGGTGCCTGCCCAGTCTTCTCTTTGGGTGTGTCATTTGTGGATGTGGTTGGGTGGTGCTCTGGTATAGTCTGAAGCTGGCCCTCAGGTGTCCAGCCCCTCAGGAGGGGCCCTGGTGAAGATGAAGGTCAGCCATTGCCTATTCCCTACCCAGGGCCATTTGGAATGAGCTACAAAGTGATTTGCAGGTGGTTGCCACTTGTGCTGGGGTTGGAGGTGCCTAAAATAAACTAAGCTGTGAACCGAGGCCTGCTGCTGCTAGTGGCTAGCTTGAAGCTACCTAACAAGAGATACAAGGCACATCAAGGGCAGGTGCTGCTTGTTCAGATTTTGTGAACCTTTGAGAGATTTTAGGAAAGTCCTCAGTATAAGCCAAAACAGGTTATTTGTATGGAAAAGCCAGTGGAAGTGGCTTGGGTACGTCCTCAAGTTTAGTGGGGCAAGGTCTCAGGAAATCAGAAGAGTAGGTTAAATAGTATAATGGGTCAATGGAGACTCAGATATGGTGGCAATCTGTGTCTGCATACTGGGTGGGAGGAGAAACAAAGGCTCCTGCAAGCACTTCTGTTTAGGAGAAAGCTGTCCAGCCCTCACCCTGAAGCCAGACAAGTCAGTTCCTTTCCATATGTCTCTGGCATCTTTCAAGCTGCTGTGCCACAGCTAGATCTCAGAGTGAGTGAGTCTGTCAGGTACTAAGTCCACGCCTGGGCCCTTTAAGAAGAATACCTGGGACTCCAGGAACCCTCCATCTCATTTAGCTACAGTCTTCTGGTTTTCATGGCCATAAGTTGTGGGAACTTCTCTCCTTGGCACTGAAAATTTCGGCTGGGGAGGTGGCCTTTAGGAAGTGATTGGGAAGCATGGTTGCAGACTGGGACTTCTTGCACCTCAAGATCGGACCTCTACAGCCAAGATATCCCTCCCAATTTTTAACTGCCACATGTGGGTATGGGACCAGCCCTTTTCATATTCCCACCTCCCCTACCAGTCTCTACATGGTTTCTTCTGAATATCCTTAGTTATAGGACTTCTGTTCACTAAACTTCAGGTGATTCTCAATGATAGTTCTGCAATTTAATTGTAATTTTGGCGTGGTTGTGAAGGGAGGCAAGCGCAGCATTTACCTACTCCACTATCTTGATCAGAACTCTGATGTTTTCAACAACAAATAAATCACAAGGGAAAAAAGAAATCTATATAAAACTCACAGATCAAAGAGGCTTAAAATCGTGTTAATAAATGTATGTATGCCTGATTTAAATAGTTTAAATAAATTCAAGTAAAACTGTAAATACAAAAAAAAACTACAACATTTATGAGACATTTGGAAATTTGAACACTTACTGGATTTTTATGGCAAGAGGAGTTTTATTAATTATATTTATGATAATGCTTTGTGCTGATGTTTTTTTAAAAAGAATTCTCTTTTATAAATATAGATTAGTACCTAGGATTTGTTTCAAATAATAAAAGGAGGGGAGAAATGGATGAGGGTATAGATGAAACAAGATCTGTCATGAGATAATTGTTGAAGCTGGTGATGGAGATTCAAAATACTATTAGGACTTCTTTTAAACATATTTTGAAATTTTTATAATAAAAACTTTTTAAAAATCAAAAAAGATCTGCCCTTTCTGAGCCTTGTTACCATATAAAACAAGTGAGAGAATTTTATCTTCCTCCAAATGTGTGATTATGCATGTTAGTATAAAAATATGATTGGAAATAAAATGTCAAAATATTAATAGTGACTATATGTGGATAGTATGTGCTTTAGACTAAATGTTTGTGTTCTCTCAAAATTCATATGTTGAAGCCTAATGTCCAATGTGATGGTGTTTGGAGATGGCCTTTAGGAAGTGATTAGGTCTTTAGAGTGGAGCCTCCATAAACAAGATTAATGACTTTTATAAAGTGACCCCATCTTTGCCCCTGCCACCATGTGAGGATACAACAAGAAGATGACCACTATGAACCAGGAAACAGGCTCTCAGACACCGAATCAGTTGGCAACTATGTCTTAGATTTCCCAGCATCTGGAACTGTGAGAAATAAATTGTTGTTGTTTATAAGTCATCTTGTCTATGGCATTTTTGTTACAGCAACCAAAATGGACTAAGACTGAGTGATTCTGAGATAACTTTTTTAAACTTTTCTACTTATCTGTGTTATATATTTTTTTCCTCATAGTATATATATAATGTTATGATATTTTTCCCTTTCCTTTTATATAAGTATCCATTATGCCTGAGATAATACCTGAATTTATAGTGCTTAAATTATATTACACAAAATGATATACTTCCCTGAACTGAAACACACACAAGTTGAGAGTTACTGAGCCAATCAGAACACTGCTTGATACTAATATTTTCAGCCCTAGTTCTTCCTTATGCCCTGAATCTCACATTGAACATGAATTTGTTCCAACTGTTTTCAAATATATACTTTTGTCATAATTTACTCTACACTACTACATTCTCAAAAGACCAATTCTAAATTTTCTACCCAAATAAAACACTTTTCTTCTACTTTATATATATGAACTGTGCAGGTCCACTTACACACAGGTTTTTTT
>NW_011888878.1:5188237-5195492 GCF_000151845.1 Pteropus vampyrus
GGCTGGCCTGTCTTTATTCATTGCTCAGCCTGCAGACCCAACTTGGGGCAGAACAGAAAAGCCCAACAGGTTTTTAGAACAAGCAATTTTACGAATCTTTTCTACCCAAATAAAACACTTTTCTTCTACTTTATATATATGAACTGTGCAGGTCCACTTACACACAGGTTTTTTTAAAATAAATATGTTGGAAAACTTTTTGAACATTTATGACAATTTGAAAAAACTTACAGATGAATCGTGTAGCCTGGAAATATAAAAAAAAAAAAGAAAGAAAAAGAAAAACATATGTAATGAATGCATAAATTATATGTATGTATTTTCTCTTATGATTTTCTTAATAGCATTTTCTTTTCTCTAGTGTACTTTAATGGAAGAATATAGTATCTAATATATATGACATACAAAATTTGTGTTAATCTATTGCTTATGTTATCAGTAAGGCTTCTGGTCAACACTAGGCTATTA
Source organism: Pteropus vampyrus (assembly GCF_000151845.1). Taxonomy (NCBI): domain Eukaryota; kingdom Metazoa; phylum Chordata; class Mammalia; order Chiroptera; family Pteropodidae; genus Pteropus; species Pteropus vampyrus. The sequence continues at coordinate 5,188,706 of NW_011888878.1, forward strand.
GTAGTTAAGTTCTGAGGAGTCAAAAATTATATGTAAATTTTCATGTGGTGAGTTGGTGCCACTAATCTCTGCATTGTTCAAGGGTCAAGCATATAAAATCTTTTATGAGATTATATATCTACATCTATATGTATATATCATTTGTGAGAATTAAGATAGGAACACAAATAATTATAAATATAAGACAAATGAACTGTGATAAAATAGAGATGTTAAAATACAGTAGAGAAATAAAAGAGGGACAAATTACTTCTGATGAGCTGAGCTTGAAATCTTCATGGAGTTGGTGACATTTAAGCCGGGTCTCCAAATGTGGGTGGCATATAATAAGAAGAAATGCACAAAAGGGTATTTTTCCCATTGTCTGTAAAAAATACTTCTATGTTTTCTTTATTGACACACTTATAATACTTCTGACACCAGATCTGTGCATTTTCACACATCAAGCAATTCTCTGGAACATCAGCTGTGTGCTTTACAATTCAATTCAATTCTGACACTATTTACCTAGAGTTAGCATCAGATCCCACAAGTTAAGGACTCAGTCTCACATGACTGCCCCAACTTCAGACACCCATCACAAGTCCCAGGTTATCATCTATACTTCTACCCACTGTCTACAGACTGGGGTTCTCACGACCTCACCTTGGATTAGATAATTTGTTAAAATGGCTCACAGAACTCAGGAAAACACACTTATGGGTTTATTATAAAGGGTGTAATAAAGGATATGAATGAGCAGCCAGATGAAGAGGTGTATAAGGGGAGTTCTGAAAGAGTTCCCATTGCAGAAACTTCTGTCCCTGTGGAATTGGGATGTGCCATCCTCCTTGAATGTAGATGTGTACACCAACCCGAAAACTCTCTGAACCCTATACTATTGAGATTTTTATGAAGGCTTCATCAAATAGGCATGATATATTATTAACTCAATCTCTAACTTCTCTCCCCTTTGCAGAGGATGGGGGGTAGGACTGAAAGTTCCAAGCATCTAATCATGGTTTGATATTTCTGATGAGCACTTCCATCTGAGGTTTTCCAGGAGCCCACCAAGAGTCATCTCATTAGGACAAAAGACACTCTGTCACTAAGGAAATTCTAAAGGAATAAGGTGCTCTGTGTCAGGAACCAAGGTCAAAGATCAAATATTAAAACAAAAGATTCTCTTAGTGCTTATCACTTAGGAAATTATAGTGTTTTAGGAGCTCTCTGCCAGGAACCAAGGGTAGATATACATTTATAAATGATAAATGATAGATAGATAATAGATAGATAGATAGATAGATAGATAGATAGATAATAGAGTAAATAGATAAATAAATGTGTGTATATATATATATATATATATATGCTGCTTGTTTTATACATACATATATATATATATATGTTTATATATATATATATACATATATATGTATATATATATATATATATGTATGTATAAAACAAGCAGCAGCAATCTACTAGCACACAGAGTACAAGAATCTTAAGCAAAAGGTAAACCTGGAGAAATGAATTAAGGTCAAATCATAGGTGGCCTTGGATGCCATATCAAGACTCTATATTGTTTAAGAAAATGCAGCCAAAAAATTAAATTTTATTTTAATGCAATTTAATTGGTGTCATAATGGCCTCTAAATGTAATTGTTCAGTTAATGATTATCATCATTACTTGTAAAAATTTTACTCAAGTGGGCCTCTCAGAGCTTTTGAGACCCAGTGACCTCCCTGAATCAACTTAGGTTTCCACTGAGAGTGTGACTATGGATAAAACTCTTGAGAATATCTAGTATTTACGAAGTAGGTAAAATAGGAAGAAAAAGTAGATTAATTAGAAGAATATCTCTCAAACTTCCTTCAGAGTTTTGCATCAAGCTCATGCTATTTCTCTTTTTACTATCACGTGTTCCTCTCCCTGGTATCCTCTGCATGCTCTTCTGTGACCTCCCAGTTCACATTCCCAAATCTACACTGGGGTCTCTATAGTCATCCAGGCACAGAAGGCCTGGCTTGACTCTGAGCAATCACTATATAGACATGCTTCAATAACTATGCCATTGTCTCTAAGTTGATATGAGAAAGAAATGTTCTCCTTTCAGGACATTATTTTCATACACTAATGCCCTGACAAATATTAGATTAGTAAAATCTCATTACCACACATCCAAAAGGATACAATGGAAAGCATCATACATGAACTCATCTTGAGTTGAGTTGAAGGAATGCACTCAGGCTGGCCTGTCTTTATTCATTGCTCAGCCTGCAGACCCAACTTGGGGCAGAACAGAAAAGCCCAACAGGTTTCTAGAACAAGCAATTTTACGAAGCAACCTTAGGCAGCAGTATATACAACTGTGTATAAAAACAATGGGCAGCTTTAAAATAAAATCTAAACGTAAAAATGTATTTTTCTTACTTTGCTCTGAAAGAATGCATCAGGGTGAAATTCAGCATATAAAACCTGTTGAAAATATGAGCATTCCTGGAGGCTTATTTCCAGTGGGATGTTAACACAGACTTGCAGTACTACCTCTATTAATGAAGAGAATGTATTCCAATGACACATTTATTCATCAGATATTTTATAAGCAAGACAAAAAAAGTAAAAGATCAGAACTTAGCTTCAGAACTTCATGTAGGAGGGTAAAAAATATGACATGTAATAGACAATATGACAAAATTCTAAAGAAAATAGCATCAAATCTGCTGGAAAACATAAAATAGGCTTCCTAAGATTTAGTAGAGAAGTAAATACTTCATACTGAAGTATATTTGGGAAGAAACTCAATATTAACCCTGAAGTGAAGATGGGTAGAAGGTTCGAGAAAGGGTTGATTGCACAAGGTTCACCAGCTGAACTGTTGAAAGGCAGAACAACGTAGGTTTCAGTAATGAAGGACAGATTTTTATCCAGTTCCAGCCACCTCTGTAGCTGCCATTGGTGACTCAGAGGAGTGGTGAAAGGGAAAGAGACTGCGAAGAGTATTCTATGGAAAAAACTGAAGTGTCTTTCCTCCTCTTTTATTTCTAACAGGAGTAACTTAACTTCACTTTCACAGCCTAGAGACCTCATCAGTTGAGTCTCTTACAACTTTGCATCCCAAGTTCTGATATTCTTTTAAGAGGAAACCGAATCTTTTCCTTCACAACTTGAATAAACAGGTATAAAACTTAAATTCATAAGTGCTAGTTAGGGTAAGAAATTTATTAAATATAAGAATCAAAACGAGTGCCCATCAGGACCAGCAGGTGACATAAATGAGTAAAGCAATTAAGGAAGTGGGTAAGTGGGGGTTTACTGGAGGAGATAGGCTCAGTCTGTAGGGGACAGACATCACCCAGCTTTAACCGAGGGTCACCAAGGGGAAGTCTGAATGGTTATAAATATTGCAAAAGCTTCTTATATTTCGAGAGAGTTGCTGATCTTTATTTTTATGGAAAATGTTTGCATTTTTAAATGTTGGTAACTAATTTGTTAAAGCAAACAAAACAAAACACTGCAAGGGCAAAAAAAAAGTTTTCAGGGCATAGATTGCTATTTTGTAACTTGTTCATTAAAAATTATTCGGCAAACTAGGCAAACTGATAAAAGTTAAGTTACTAGAGTCTCCTGTGTATGGGCAAAGTTGAGAGTAAAGAGAACAGAAAGGCATTGATTTGAGAGGGTTAAGGCAAAAAGGAAGCGAAAAATATTTTGAAAGCCTCACAATTTTACTCATTGCATCCCTGTCTGCCTATATTTAGATGGGACAAGTGACAGCTGTGTAGTGCCATTTGTTAAGCCTAACCACATTCAAAGCTTTACTTCCCACAGTTTTAATACTGCTAATTTCATCATAAAAGAGATTAGTTGCCAGAATTTTCACTAATCAAGGTTTCACACTATATGTTTTTTGGAGCAAAACCTATTTATGAATCACATTAAGTTTCATCTATAAGAATAATTTCTCCAAGATGCAGCCAACCAAGTGCAGTTTTGGATTCTGCAGCCCAAATATTAACAAGGACCTGAAAATTCTGGCATTTTTAAGGAATTAAACTGTAATCTGCAATGCAGCAATAATTTACTGCAGTGCTTCGAGCAAGAAGCCTGCTGCAAATCGTCAGTCTGAAATGTTATTAACACAGCTATCAAAGTCACTAAAAGACACTACAGATTTTTTTTATATATATACTGTTCTTAGATGGTGAAATATAAAAATCACTTAACTGGTGCACAGGAATTGCTTTAAGCAAATAAATTCAACATTTGCTATCAATTGATTTCAAAAAAAGAAGCAAGCCGATGAATAGTTCTTGGGATAGTAAGAATCCTAAAGCTTAAACTAGATAGCGAGAATCATCCACAATGATACCCCGAAGTGTTCATGTACCTACGAGTAAAAGGACATATATATGATTACAGAGATATGTGCATGAGATATCTATAGTGTGTTTGTGTGTGTGTGTGTGTGTGTGTGTGTGTGTTTGTGTGTGTGTGTGTGTTTGTATTGAAAATGTTCTCTTGGAGAAACCAGAAATATTCATGTGGTTTTACTATAAATTTTTTAAAGCTAGTACTGCTTGCTTACATGCTTTTTGCCCTCTATTGTAAATTTATTTTCTATATATATAAATATTATCTCATTGCCAACCATCTTCATTAGAATCTAGCCAACCATGAAATAGGCTTTGCAAGATCAAGCAACACACTTAGGCCCAAAAAAACATTGTTTTGCCTTCTAGCTTAGGAACTCATTGAGAAATAAAATTTTATATAACAGTTTGAAGAAAATACACTTCATACTCCTTTCCAATCAAAGTCAGTTCTAAAAGAGAAAGTAGATTACTTATAACTGTGAAAAATAAATGTTTCTGTTTCTACCTCCTTCTTTGTCTATCTTTCTAATATTTCTGACTTTTGCATTTTTTAATAATCCATATTTAGAAGAGCATATTTTCTCTAATGCAAAAATAACTCAAGAACAAACATCCTGAGATTTCAATCTACTAAATTAATCATTAAGTAATGAATCCACTCCCTCAACTTGCCTTAAGCATATAATTTCCAAGGATAATGTCACTAAAAATACAAAATCCAAGAGCCAGCCAGTGGCCATATCCAATATTTCATTCTGAAATGTGGCTAAAATATCAGTGAATCTAGCTGTATATTCCATTATTTATGCAAATGATTCCCAATGACAACCACAGCAAATGCACACAGTTGATTATGGTTATAGCCATGCATTTAAATTTTTATTTAAATTGTGTAATTTTTAGCCACTTTCATAAAGTGTGTATACCCAGAGTTCAAAGTTCAAAAGGAATATTTAAGTACCCTCCCAAAGGAACATTAAAAAGTTAGATTTTTGCCCAGAATTTAAAGTGAGTGGGAAATGTAGCAACACAAACTTTTGCAGCACAAGGCTGTTGACGAGTTTAAGAACTGGCAAAAACACAGGAATCAATGCAATAGCCTAGCACAGAAGGAACAGTTCAGAAAGCATGCGTTGAGAGGCACAAAGGCACACAAGATCCCTAGAAAAGAAGTAGCGTGAGGAACTTGGATGCTTACACAGCAAAGCCATCAGAGCTCTGCAGCATGAATGAAACATGACAATATTTTTTATTTAGCAGAACAAAAAGTTTTAAAATAACTGAACTTATACTTGAGGAAAAGTTAATTTGTTAAACCATTTGGTCTAATACAGTGTTTCCATTGCTCATTATAAAAATGTTGATTTAGAGCTGCCATATTTCAAAGCCAAGGATAATTTTCATACTCCAAAGAATTTCTAAAATTTCATGTTTTAAAATATAAACATATAGATAATTCTATTTTCAAAAAAGTAATCAATCTTAAAACTAAACTACCCAATGGTGCAAAGGTATCATGCAAAGGCATTACATTGGGAATTTGCCTACTACATACCAGAGACCAATCTAGTTATAGCAGAGACTGTATTCTGAAGATATTTAAGAGATGATTTTAATAAGTAATATTAAATAATGATAAAATTGAATTTGAATGACCATCAAATTCAATTGGATTCAAACTTCAAACAATGTAGTTGATCTGAGTTCTCAAGCCAGAAAAAGGCTTAATGAAAACAATGTTTTAGATAGATTAATCTGGCAAAAGTGTGTAATGTGGTTTGAATTATGGGTAAATAAAATCTGGGAAAAAAGTGACATGCCTATAACAACAAGTCCATTAAGGGTCATAGCTGTGGCACTAGAAAGGAAAGGACATTATAAAGGAAGAATAAACAGGGCTCCACAGTTAATTAAATAAGAGAGATAATGGAGAGGAATAATTAAGTAATGCCTCATGATGTATCTCTTCGTGACTGGGAGAAAGGTATGGCGCCAACTGAAAAGAGGGGTGGGCTGACAGAAGAAGATCCAGATGAGAAGAAGGCTTGATTTAGGATATCTGAGTTTGAGCTGACAGTGGTATGTGCATGTGAAAATGTTCTATAGGCATCCAAAAAGATGAACCTGGAACTCGACTGTACAGTGAAATATGATAATAAAGTAATATGAAGAGTTTCATGAGTGTTTGGTTTGTGGACTCCAGCATCTTAGCCTTATAGAACTTCTCGTGTAGGCCAGTAGCTAAAGTGGTCACTGAAAGGAATGTGAAAATAATCTTCATTCATTCATCCATTCATTTTATTCAAAAAAATACACATTTATTTTCATCATGAATGACATATTACATTTATTCAACATCAATTACATTCTAATCCCATTCACATTAAGAAGGTTTACAAGTAAAATTTAAAGTATGTGAAAGTCAATT
>NW_011888878.1:5195542-5206785 GCF_000151845.1 Pteropus vampyrus
ATGGTGCAAAGGTATCATGCAAAGGCATTACATTGGGAATTTGCCTACTACATACCAGAGACCAATCTAGTTATAGCAGAGACTGTATTCTGAAGATATTTAAGAGATGATTTTAATAAGTAATATTAAATAATGATAAAATTGAATTTGAATGACCATCAAATTCAATTGGATTCAAACTTCAAACAATGTAGTTGATCTGAGTTCTCAAGCCAGAAAAAGGCTTAATGAAAACAATGTTTTAGATAGATTAATCTGGCAAAAGTGTGTAATGTGGTTTGAATTATGGGTAAATAAAATCTGGGAAAAAAGTGACATGCCTATAACAACAAGTCCATTAAGGGTCATAGCTGTGGCACTAGAAAGGAAAGGACATTATAAAGGAAGAATAAACAGGGCTCCACAGTTAATTAAATAAGAGAGATAATGGAGAGGAATAATTAAGTAATGCCTCATGATGTATCTCTTCGTGACTGGGAGAAAGGTATGGCGCCAACTGAAAAGAGGGGTGGGCTGACAGAAGAAGATCCAGATGAGAAGAAGGCTTGATTTAGGATATCTGAGTTTGAGCTGACAGTGGTATGTGCATGTGAAAATGTTCTATAGGCATCCAAAAAGATGAACCTGGAACTCGACTGTACAGTGAAATATGATAATAAAGTAATATGAAGAGTTTCATGAGTGTTTGGTTTGTGGACTCCAGCATCTTAGCCTTATAGAACTTCTCGTGTAGGCCAGTAGCTAAAGTGGTCACTGAAAGGAATGTGAAAATAATCTTCATTCATTCATCCATTCATTTTATTCAAAAAAATACACATTTATTTTCATCATGAATGACATATTACATTTATTCAACATCAATTACATTCTAATCCCATTCACATTAAGAAGGTTTACAAGTAAAATTTAAAGTATGTGAAAGTCAATTCAGGATATCTAGGGAATGTGTGCTCTCTTCCTTTATGTTAGAAATTACTTGTACATTGAAAAATCAAGACAGGTTGTTTTCATATCATGGAAAATATCAGTGAGATTCCAGCTTCACAATTTGATAACACATTTTCTATCTCTACAATTTGATAATACATTCCCTCTTTTAAAAATACCTGTTCACAAACCTAGTCTTAAAATGCTATTGCATCTAGATTCAAAGTTGCATTAAACCCACTTATAAAAAATACCGTGTCATCATCTTTGCTATAACTGTCAATACTACTTAGTTCCCATTTTCCATCATATGATTAAGTCACATTGAATCTGTTCCAGTTTTCTTACATAGTTATTCATGTGTTTTTGCTATGTCTCTAACCCAAATAGGTGTGAGGTCACATAACAATTCACAAAACTGTCAAAAAGAAAAAATGAATCAAAAGTGTAATGGTTTGATAGAGGGAAGATAGCAGACTAGGTAAAAGCAGGGTTTGTCTCCTTCCAATACTGCATTGAAATTACAATCAAACCATAAAATAATCAATGTGGAGAATCACTTGAAGTCCAGCTGATCATAACACCTACAATCTGATAATATAAAGGAGCCACATCAAAGCCGGTAGGAGGGGCGAAGTCTCAAATCTGGCTGGACTCAAACTCGCGGGTAGCGGAAGATCGCTGGGAGGGAAAGTGAGGCTGCAGAAGCTCTCATGAGGGAGAATGGGGTTCTGGTCTCATATGAGGGCTCCTCAGCCCAGGGAAGAGGAGATTCCAATAATTTTAACTGTAGAAATTGGAAAGGATTCTGGTCATCTGGGTGAGATGGAGGGCGACTGAACACCTAAATGTACCTTTAAAGGTCTGCGCAAAGGCTTTCTGACCTGCAGATGCTCACTCAGGCTGCTGGCAGTGGTTCAGAGACTTGCATGGGATTCCTTCTGAAAAGGTCTCCATTGCCTGACCTCTGAACAAGGGCTGGAAAGGCAGCCACCATTGTGCCTTAGTCAGGCCCCCTTCCTGGGCAATCTACATACCTCACCAGCTTGACTGTGCAGACTCCTCCCACAAGGCCATTAGGAACCTCTGATCTGAGAGCGGCATTTCTAATTCCAGCAACAGTGGCCAGCTGCTGTGAGCCACATTTCAGAGATAGGGTCAGGCAGATCACTGCCGCCAACACGAACTTGGGCAGATATCAGGGACCAGTAGACTAGTCCCAGACAGCAGCTGGTCTTGCTGTGATGTGGGTCTTCTGAGGGAACTCAAAACAGTTACCAAATTTGCAGAAAGATTGAGGCTGTACTGATCTGACTGCCATTGTCTCTCCGATACCCCACCCACCCTACCCACAAATTGCCCCAGGCGGCCCATTGACAATGAACTGCCACAGCCCTGCTCTTCCCCTCCCCTGATCTCCTAATCCACACAGGCAACAAATTTTGGCTGGCACAGGGGGGGCACTGCTTGGAAATCAGAGGCAGGCAGACATTTGCTGCCTGCAAGAGTTGCAATATTGTGTCTGGGGAGCACAGGGGTCTGTGGGAGCGCCCCTAACAGTAGCTGGTCTCACTGTGATCTGTGTCTACAGCGGGAACGACTAGGCACAGAAGTTGCAGCAAAACTGAGGCTATATTGGTCAAACAGACTTTGTCTCCCTGATTCCACTTCACCCACAAGGGATCAGGGAGAGTGCACCACTGGGGCACACAGGACATCTTCCACATTAGGCCATCTGGCTAACGCTGAGAGATGAAACAAATATTCTTGACACATTGAAAAGAACACAGAGAGGCTAATAAAATGGAAAAAAGAAAAGAAAAGAAAAAAAGAAACATACCACAAATGAAACGACAAGAGACAGAGTTCAGAATAATGGTTATAAAAATGCTCAACGAACTTATGGGAAGAATGGATGAGCACCATGAGAACCTCAACGGAGAGATAGTAAGCATTAAAAAGGACATAGAAACCATAAAAAGAACCAGGCAGAAATGAGGAATACAATAACTGAAATGAAGAATACACTAGAAGTATTCAACAGTACATTGGACAAAGCAGAAGACTGAATCCATGAATTGGAAGACAAGGTAGCTGAATACACTCAATCAGAACAACAAAAAGAAAAAAGAATTTTAAAAAATGAGGATAGTTTAAGAGACCCCTGGGACAACATGAAGCATAAATATATCCAAATCATAGGAATACCTGAAGATGAAGAGAGAGCAAGAGATTGAGACTCTATTTGAAGAAATAATGACAGAAAACTGCCCTAACCTGGCAAAGGAATTAGACATACAAGTTCAGGGAGCACAAAGAGTGCCAAACAAGAGGAATTCAGACAGACCTACACCAAGACACATCATAATTAAAATGTCAAAAGTCAAAGACAAAGAGAGAATCTTAAAAGCAGTAAGAGAAAGGAAGCTGGTTGCTTACAAGGGTAACCCCATAAGAATGTCTGCTGACTTTTCAATGGAAACTTTGCAGGCCATAAGGAAATGGCGAGAAATATTCAAAGGTCTGAAAAACAAAAATCTACAACCACGGATACTCTACCCAGCAAGGCTTTCGATCAAAATGGAAGATGAGATAAAAAGCTTCCCAGACAGAAAAAAAGCTTAAGGAATTTATCACCCACAAGCCAGCATTACAAGAAATGTTAAAGAGTCTTCTGTAAAAAGAGAAAGGGTAAAAAAGAAAATAGAAATAACAAATATGAATAATAAAATGACAGTAACAATGTATCTATCAGTAATCACTTTAAATGTAAATGGATTAAATGCTCCAATCAAAAGACATAGGGTAACCAAATGGATAAGAAAACAAGATCTATGCATATGCTGTCTACAAGAGATCCACTTCAGATCAAATGACACTCACAGACTGAAAGTAAAGGGATGGAAAAAGATATTTCATGCAAATGGAAATGAAAAAAAAGCTGGGGTAGCAATACTTATATCAAATAAAATAGACTTTAAAACAAATGTTATAATAAGAGATAAAAAAGGACATTACATAATAACAAAGAGATCAATAAATCAAGAGGATATAACCCTAGTAAACACATATGCACCCAACATAGGATAACCTACATACATAAAGCAATTATTGACTGACATAAAAGGAGAGATCAATAATAATACACTCATAGTAGGAGACTTTAACACCCCACTGACACCAATGGACAGATCTTCCAGGCAAAGAATCAATAAATGTGATTTGATTTAATAGATGTTTTCAGAGTATTTTACCCCAAAGCAGCAAAATATACATTCTTCTCAAGTGCACAAGAAACATTTTCAAGGATAAACCACATGTTAGGATACAAATCAAGTCTCAATAAATTTAAGAAGATTGAAATCATATCAACCATCTTCTCTGATCACAATGGTATGAAACTAGATGTCAACTACAAGAAAAAAATTGGAAAATATACAAACATATGGAGGCTAAATAACATGCTACTAAACAATGAATAGGTTATTCATGAGGTCAAGGAAGGAATCAAAAGATACTTAGAGACAAATGAAAATGAAAATGCAACTCAAAACTTATGGGACACGGTGAAAACAGTTGTAAGAGGGAAATTCACAGCAATACAGGCCTAACTCAAGAAACAAAAAAAAAAGCTTGAATAAACGATCTAACTTTACAATTAAAAAAACTAGAAAAAGAACAGCAAACAAAGCCCAAAGTAAATAGAAGGAAGGAAATAATAAAGATCAGAGTGTAAATAAATGAAATAGAGTCTAGAAAAACAATACAAAAGAATAATGAAACCAAAAACTGGTTCTTTGAAAGGATAAACAAAATTGACAGACCCTTAGCCAGACTCATCAAGGGAAAAAGAGAAAGGACTCAAATAAATAAAATCAGAAATGAAAGAGGAGAAATAACCATGGACTCCACAAAAATACAATGCGCCAACAAATGGGAAAATATGGAAGAAATGGACACATTCTTAGAAACATACAATCTCCCAAGACTGAGTCAAGAAGAAATAGAAAATCTCAACCGACCATTTACCACCAATGAAATCTAATCAGTAATCAAAAACCTCCCAAAAAACAAAAGTCCTGGACCAGATGGCTTCATAGGAGAATTTTACCAAACATTTCAAGAATTATCAACTATTCTCAAACTATGCCAAAAAATTCAAGAAGAGGGAAAGCTCCCTAACTCCTTTTATGAGGCCACCATTACCTTGATTCCAAAACCAAGCAAAGACATTACAAAAAATGAAAACTATAGGCCGATATCTCTTATGAACATTGATGCAAAAATCCTCAATGAAATATTAGCAAACCAAATTCGGCAATACATTAAAAATATCATACACTATGATCAAGTTGGACTTATTCCTGAGATGCAAGGTTGGTTTGATATCCGCAAATCAATTAATGTGATACACCACCTTAATAAATCGAAAGATGAAAACCATGTGATCATATCAATAAAAGCAGAAAAAGCATTTATTTATGATCAAAACTCTCAGCAAAGTGGGAATAGAGGGAACACATCTCAACATAATAAAGGTCATATATGACAAACCTACAGCTAATATCATACTCAATGGGGAAAGGCTAAAAGCATTTTCCTTAAGATCAAGAACAAGACAAGGATGCCCACTTTCACTACTCCCCTTCAATACTGTATTGGAAATCTTAGCCACAGCAATAAAACAAAAAAGAGAAATAAAAAGCATCCAAATTGGAAAGGAAGAAGTAAAACTCTCATTACTTGCCAATGACATGATACTATATAGAGAGAACCCTAAAGATTCCACAAAAAAAAACTGTTAGAACCAATCAATGAATGCATTAAAGTAGCAGGTTACAAAATAAATATTCAGAAGTCAGTGGCATTTTTATATACCAATGTTGAACTTTCAGAAAGAGAAATTAAGAAAACAATCCCATTTACAATTGTGTCAAAAACTATAAAATACCTGGGAATCAAATTAACCAAGAAGGTAGAAGATCTGTTTTCAGAAAATTATAAGTCATTGAAAAAAGAAATTGAAGAAGATACAAATAAATGGAAGCATATGCCCTGTTTACGGGTAGGAAAAATCAACACTGTTAAAATAGCCCTACTACCCAAAGCAATCTATAGATTCCATGCAATCCGTATCAAAATATCAATGCCATTTTTCAGAGAGCTAGAACAAATAATCCTAAAATTTATATGGAGCCATAAAAACCTCGAATAGCCATGACAATCTTGAGAAAGAAGAACAAAGTTGGAGGTATCACACTACCTGATATCAAATTATACTACAAGGCTACAGTAATCTAAATATTATGGTACTGGCATAAAAACAGACACATTGATAAATGGAACAGAATAAAGAGCCCAGAAATAAATCCACGCCTATACGCTCACTTTATATATGACAAAGGAGGTAAGAATATACAATGGAGTAAAGACAGTCTCTTCAATAAATAATATTGGGAAAATTGGACAGATACATATAAAAAAAAAAAAGAAGAAGCTGGACCATCTTCTTACACCATATACAAGAATAGAATCAAAATGGATTAAAGACTTAAATGGAAGACCCAAAACCATAAAAATTTTAGAAGAAAACATAGGCAGTAAACTCTCTGATATTACTAACAGGAATTTCTTTTCACATATATCTCCTTGGACAAGGGAAACAAAAGAAAAATGGGACTACATCAAACTAAAAAGTTTTTGTACAGCAAAGGAAACCATCAAAAAAACAAGAAAGACAACCGACCGAGAGAAGATATTTGCTAATGATACATCTGATAAAGGGTTAATATCCAAAATTTATAAAGAACTTATACAACTCAACAGCAAAAAAACAAACAATCCAATTAAAGAAATGAGCAGAAGACCTGAACAGATACTTTTCCAAAGAGGAAATACAGATGGCTAACACATATGAAAAGATGCTCAAGGTCACTAATCATCAGAGAAATGCAAATTAAAACCACAATGAGATATCACCTCACACCTGTCAGAATGGCCATCATCAATAAATCAAAAAATAGCAAGTGTTGGCGAGGATATGGAGAACCCTCATACATTGTTTGTGGGATTGCAAATTGGTACAGCCGCTATGGAAAATAGTATGGAGGTTTCTCAAAAAATTAAAAATGGATATACCTTTTGACTCAGCAATTGCACTTCTCGGTATTTATCCGAGGAAAACCAAAACAATAATTTGTAAAGATCTCTGCACTCCAATATTCATGGCAGCACAATTTACAATAGCCAAGATATGGAAGCAACCTAAATGCCAACCAACAGATGATTGGGTAAAGAAATTATGGTTAAGATATACAACAGATTATTACTCAGACATTAAAAAAAATGAAATCCTACCATTTGCAATGACATGGATGGACCTAGAGGTTATTATGCCAAATGAAATAAGTCAGACAGAAAAATATAAATACCATATGATTTCACTGATATATGGAATCTAAGGAACAAAAAGAACAAACTAATCAAAAACAGACTCACAAAAATAGTGGAGAATTTGGTGACAGACAGAGGGGAGGAGAGTTTGGGGGCTGGGAGAATGGAGTGAAGGATTAAAGAAGTACAAATTAGTAGCTGATAGTTGGGCACGAGGATGGGGAGCACAGCACAGGGAATGCAGTTAGCATTAATATGATGGCTAAGTGGAGGGCCAGAGGAGAGAGGGAGCAATTGGAGGAATCATTTTATGAACAATATAGATGTCTAATCGATGTACTGTATACTTGAAACTAATTTAAATAAATAAATACATTTTTTAAAAAAGTGTAACAGTTTGGATGGGGAGGGGAAAGGTAGACGGGGAAAAAAAGAAAAAAATTTAAAACATTTCTTTAATTAAAAAATAAATTAATTAAAAAATAAAATAATTTTTAAAAACCAAAAAATAAAGTGTAACGGTTTAATCTTTCAAAAACAAGTGGTGATAGCTTTGGACGGGCAAATCAGCTGCCTTTTCAGAACTCTTTTTTTCAAGGTATCAAATTTCTGATTTTCTTTATTCTGAGCCATGATCTTAAAGATCTTACCGCATCTTTGTTTAAATTTTCATGCACAATGTTAATAAAAGCCAACGTGTTGGAAATAACCATTTTTAATTTTTAATAGTTCATTAGTTGGCTAATATTAGCTAGAATTCTTCCAGCTGCAAATAAAAACCTGACTTAAGGTGGCTCAGATAAGGATATGTGTTGGCTCACATACCTAGAATGCCAGAGAAAGGCATAGTTCAGGTTTGAATCAAGCCAATTACTCCAGTCCTGTTTCTCTGTAATTCCCAACACTGAATCCTCCACTGTGAATTAATTTCATCCTTAGAATTAGTTTCTGCATGGTGGAAAAGAGCTGTGGCCATTCAGAGATTTTCATCTGCATATCCGTGATGAGAATATCCTTCTCAAGTGGCTTTTTTCTTAAGAGCAAGGAAATTTCTTTCCCTGAAGCCTTTAGTAAATCTTTCCACTGGCACAAACTGAGTCACTTCACCTGCCCATTTTTGAAGCAATCACTGGCAAAAAAGGAGAGATTACTTAGGTCAGTGACACCAATCCCTAGAACTGGGGAAAACTGTCTTCTTACATGAAGCCCATAGCCTGGAAGGGGCAAAGGGATATATTTAACTAAAAAAAAGAAAAAAAAGAACACCAGAGAAATTGTTAGGAAGAAAGAAGGTTTAAGAAATGGATATTGTATCAGACCCACAAGTTCTGCCACTGGACATTATTTTTAAGTGGGGATTTTTGGTGTGAGGTAACGGAGAAAATGGAGAAGAAGCCATTTGACAGTTTTTATGGTTACTCACTCCTCCCAAATGCCATAATTTTTCTCTTTTCATAATTTTCAAGATACGTGCCCTGTTGTTGCTCTCCATTTATGCACCTAATTACAAGTTTAATTTCTCAATAAGATTAGTTACTAGGATCCAATATACTGAGACCATCTCTTCCTAGTAATTTTTTCATACACATATTTTGCTTTTTTTTTTTGAAATATTAGTCAAGTTCCTAATATTCAGATAGGAAACTCATTAAGAAATAAAGATTTTCTGTGTCATTTTCAATATTAGGTCATTTCCAGTACTTTTAAAAGTATCCACAGTATATTAGTTATAGCATCAGTTTATCTAAGGAGGTCTTATATTATCACTGCCAAAGTGAAAAGTAAAATTTTTAAATACAATAAACTTGAGACTGGTCAGATTTTATTTTCTCTCCATCTCCCATATACTGCTTCTGAAAAGGGTGTAAGTTTATCTATTGTCTCAGGCTTCCAGGGCCTGGGAGCTCACCAGCAATGGGCATGCCTCCTGTTCTCCCACTGGTATGAAGACTTAACCCTTAGCCCCAAATCTCAAAGGTATTAAAAATAACAGCTGCTATTTATTGAGCACGTAGGAAGTTATCTCATTTACTCCTCACATTCATCCTGCAAAAGTAAACATTATTTCTTTAATTTGTTCTTGAGAAAACTGAGGCCCAGAGAAGTTAATCAGACTAACTATTGGTAGACTCAAAGATTCAAAGGATGTCTGTCTGATTCAAGGGCCATGTTATTTCTAATTGTCAAATGACTTCTCAATTCCAAATGCCCACCAAAATATTTTTAATTAACTTTTTTTTTTTTGAGCAATTCTAGATGCACAGCAAAACTGAGCAGAAACTGAACAAAAAGTGTAGAGTTCCCATATACTTTCTTCCCGTACCTCTGCATAGCCTCCCCTGCTATCAATATCCTCACCAGGTTGGTATATTTGTTACACTCAATTCACTCTTGGTGTTGCTCATTCTACGGGTTTTGACATATGTGTAATACAAGGACCCATCATTGTAGTGTCATACAGAATAGTTTCACTTTCCTAAAACTTCTCTGTGCTCTGCCTAATCATTCCTGCCACCCTCATATCCATAGAAACCACTGATTCTTTTACTGTTTCCATAGTTTTACCTTTTCCTGAATGTCATATGGTTGAAATCATGCAGTATGTAGCTCTTTCAGACTGGTTTCTTTCACTTAATAATATGCCTTTAAGTTTCCTCCATGTCTTTCTATGGCTTGATAGCTCAATTGTTTTTACTGAACAATAGTACTGAATAATATTCCATTGTCCAAATGTCCCACAGCTTATTTATCTATTCACCTTCTGAAGGACATCTTTGTTGCTTCCAAGTTTTGGCAAATATGAATGAAGCTGCTATAACCATCCCTCTGCAGGTTTTTATTAGACGTTTTCATTTCCACCCACAATTTTGTTACTTCCAATCCCAATATTCCCTTAGAACGACAACAACTGTCACAAAGATTTACTCCAGGCTTGTCCTCTGAAAAAGTTTCTCAGAGACATAAACAATATTCTAAACAAACAAAAAAATGTTTTTGAAATATAGATTAGCAGTTAATATTTTATGAGAGTGTTTAGATAAAATTTAAACAAGTGTATAATACAGACTTCTTAACACAAACAAAATTCCTGAAATATGTAAAAATGCAACTTGAAGAATATTATTACTAAAGATTAGTTTTCACTGTTCAATTGATAGAAAATGAAAGTCCCAATGCCAAATAAAAATGACAAAGTACCATCCATTCTTGGTACATATTTTAGAGTGAACATATTAATAAAACACTGATAAAGTTGTGCAAGCCAACACAGGAACCTTATCTTCAGAGGCCTTAGATCCTGTGCTCCCATGGGGAAGTTGAAGGGTGTGAGGAGTGCAGCACTAGAGATCAATGTAATTAATTCCAAATCAAAAATTCCACTGAAGGCTTAATGTCCAATATGGGCTGAAACAATCATTTTGAAACGACGCATAAAATAAATTCCATTTTCAGTACAATTTTAGGAGTTTGATTTGAATCTGATGAATTACGTTTAACATATAATTTTTTTATCATAGAGTTCATGTTATTTTATGTCATTCTTTTTATTATAACTGGTAGAGATAAAGATAAGAAAGGTCTATAGAAAAAAAAAAGTATTTAATCAAGGCCTTACAACCAATAATTTCAAAGTCACTGTGGACAATGTGTAGCCATGCAAGCTGACCAAAGGGATCCCAATGTAAACGCTGAGTCTAGCAGCAGAAAAGCAAGAAAAGAAGACAGGCAACAAGTTCTACTCTAAATAATGATGTAAAATACAAACTTGACAATGACAGAAACATCCTGGTAAGTGAAAATAGTTTTCTTTCTCCTTATGGACTTAGAGCAGATATCAATCAGGTAACTCAAACACCTATAAGAATCAGGCAAGTAACAGGTTGGACTGAAGAAAACTGGAAAGAGCATGCCTAATTTAAAGT
>NW_011888878.1:5207555-5249895 GCF_000151845.1 Pteropus vampyrus
TCTTTTCTTCTTTGGCTGCTTTTAAGATTTTCGTTTTATCACTCCTTTTAAGTAATTTAATTATAATATGCCTTGTAGTTTTCCTCACTTTTCTTATGCATGCAGTTCATTGAGCTTTTGTATTTGTTGATTTGATATTTCAACAAATCTGAAAGGCTTTCAGCCATTATTTATTCAAATATTTTTCTACACCCCTTTCCTTCGGAGATTTCAATTACATGCATATTAGGCTGCTTGATGGTGTCCCAAAACTCACTGATACTCTTCTCTTTTTTTTATGTTCTGTCCTCTCTCAATGGTTCATACTGAATAAATTTTACTGTTATGTCTTCAAGCATACTAATCTTTTTTTCTGAAATATCTTATCTGCTATTTATCCTATTCAGTATATTTTAAAATCTTAGTCTTTGTGGTTCTCATCTCCAGAAGTTTGATTTGAATCTTTTAAACATATTATATTTAGCTTTTTAAACATATGAAGTATAGCTTAATAACTGGTTTAATGTCCTTATCTTAACTCAGTTCTGGCTCAGCTTTAACTAATTTTTTTTTTTTTCATCATTATGGGCTATGTATTCCTGTTTCTTTGACTGGTAATCTTCGATTGGATGCCAGACATTTTGAATTTTATGTTATTGAAGTATACATATTTTTAAATAAATATTCTTGTGCTTTCTTTTTGAACACAGTTAAGATACTTGGGAAAAATTAGTTTAGAAATAATTCAGTCTTCTACTGAGACCCTTCTGAGAATTCAACTCAATGGCCTATGAATTGTGAGGGTTTTCCAGTGTGGCCAATATAATCAGGCCTTCTTCTGGGCAATATCTGAATACCATATTTTATTATCTCTAGTAAAATATGGATTACTACTCTATTGAATGCTAGAGGGAGACCCTTTGCAGATTTCCAAAATTCTCTCTCTGTGCATCTATCTCTTTTCAACATTGGCCCTGTGAACCCTACCAACCATAATCTCTCTGGACTCTTAGCAGCATTTCTTTAACTCAGGTTCCCCACTGTTCTCAGCCTCAATATCCCGTCCCTGCATTATGGCCTAGAAACTCTTTCGAGTAATAGAAGAGGCAACAGTAAGGCTAACTTGATGTGTTTCCTATAAATAGAATTGTCAGGAAGGCCTCTCTGAGTAGGTGACATTTGGACTGAGAAGAAATGCAAGCCGCACAAGGAGCCCAGGAAGAGCTTTCTCCCAATTAAAAGAGCAGGAAGGGCAAGGTAAGGCTCTGTAAGATCTTGGCCAAGCCCCTCAATGTTTTTTGGAGCCTTTGCCTCCCAGACATCAGATCTCATGAACACTGACTTTCTGACCTACTATGACACATTTGTTCTACCCCCGAAATTCTTCCCATGTTGAGTGAAAGCCCTAAGGATTTGCAGCTCTGTCAAGAGGGTCATCATCCTAGTTTCCAGCCTTCTACTAATGATCAACATTCCAAGAACCACATTAGCTTTATCATACAAATCTATGTAGAAATGGTCTTTGGGTGTCTTCTCAGCCAGGAGTAAGACCTGTGTTCAAACCACACTTAGAAGAAGATGCTGAGACAAGAAATGGGGAGAAACTGATGTTTTCCGGTACCTGAATTCACTCCCTTCTAGAAGCCTACCTATATTCATGCTGTCAGAGTATGAGACACAAAATAAATACTTTTTTAAAAATATAAGCTAGCTTGAGTTATTCTTGTTACTTATAATCAAAGAATATGAACCATAACACTCTCTCCACTTTTCCTTCTACCATGTATTTCTATTTTCTATTTAATGCCAGTTCTAAGCTATGTACCTGATAATTTAATATAATGATGTGTGACCACACTTGGCTAGTTTTCCCATGCATTTTCTTCCTGATGGTAGAGAAGTTTCACTAGACAGTCTGTCATTCTTAAATGCTAGTGGTTTATATTATTTTTCAAATAAAATACTGGAAGCGTCTAGCTCTCAAATTGCTCAGCTGCTATTTATATCATATCTTTCATCTGATGGCTGTGCCCTTTGAAATAATGTATTCATTTTCCTAGTTCTGTCATGTTTGTATGTTTTTCTTAATGTTCACTTTAACATTAGAGTTTTATTTTTTCTTATAAATATTTTAACAAACTTTCTTATAATATTTGACTTGATACCATGAACGTTTCTAATAAGGTGCATCAAAGCAAAACACCCATGATCTATTCTTCGATCGATAATAACATATAAAAGAAGTGTCATCTTTTCCTTCCCATTTGTTTATTTAGTTCAGTGTATTTAGTAGTATTATAGACTACATCAATTTTAACCTCATGTACTAATATAAAATGAAAACAAAATCAGGGATAGATGCTAAAACCTTGTAGGAAAAGAGACATTGGAAACTTACAAAAAATAAGCATCTATTCCTGGTAAGAAAAAGGTCTACTGAGAACATTAATTCTCTTTTCATAGTAGCCTTCATCATTCCTGCTTATTAGGAATAATTTCAATAAAAGAAAAGATAGCTGGAAATAAACATTTGTTGGAAAGATTCGATCTTAAGTCACTTTCTGTCTTAATATGAACAAATGATCCTTAGTTACTATTTCTAAGATGATTTAAGTAATTCCTCTAAATTTAATTATTTCAATAAATATTTTTAATTAAAAAATAAGCCACATTTAGACAAAGTGATGTCTAATGGAAATTCTAATTTCAAGTGTGTAAAATAAGACATTGGAGATATGATGTGCACATATTTTCGTGTTTGAGGCCCACAGTGGGTGTGTAATGGAATAATCTAGTAAATAGGCAATCCCATATAGATATATTTTTACAAAGCAACAGACCAGTCCATTAGTTGTTTATCCCATTCTCTTTTAAATGCCTCCTGGCACACTGGGCTGAGATCCTAGCAGTCATTTTTTTCATGTGGCAATAAAAAAACAAATAACCAAACTATATAGTACATAGATGATAAAAAGTGCCATGGAGAAAAATAAACCAAAGAAGGGGCATCGTCTCTTCAATGCATCTTTTCCACAGAGGAACATCCATGTCCTATTTCAAACGTGAAGATAATTTTGTTTTACAAATATTTGAGAGAAACCTGATGAGAATCTTAATGAGTTTAGGACCTAAAAGAATGCATAGGTGTTTAGACACTTAGAAGAATGCGCAAAGAAAACACAATTTTATAATGCTTTAAAGACAGTTTCTAAAATTAAAAAAAAAAAAAAGCTTTACCAAATTTTAGAGAATAGCACTTATATAGCAGCAAGATCATCCTCCACATTCATCTCCATTAACACTACACCCCATCCCAACAAAGAGCACAACCACGCACACACTAATGTCTATAAAAGTAAGCACTTTTCATTTAGATACTAAAATCTCTCACAGGAAAGTATGGAAAAATAGATATAAGAACTTTACCCTTGGTCTTACTATCTGTACCAACATGTTTCTCACATGAAGTCTGTTGTGACCCACTATGATTTACAAGAATGCATCTGATCCTCCAGCAAGCTTTTAATACAGGTCACCTGGCCTCATACTATAGTTATAAGTGTTCGCTTCCCATCATGCTGACAGACTTCCATTTCCTTAAAAGAACAGATATTTCTTGAAAGAATATTTAAAAATATTTATAACTTTTCAGTAACTTGTTCAATATGACTTATCCAATGATACATTATTTATTATTTTAGAACATAGAGTAGTTATTATTTTAGAACAGGAATTTTTGAGAATGTTTAAATGTGATGTTTAAATATATTCTGAAGAATATAATAAATTTATATCGACAAAATTATAGTAGATTACAGCTGAAGATATTCTTAGAAATAATTTAAATCTTACTTTCTTTTAAGAGGAGAAAGTTGAAAACCAAAGAAACAAAGTGATTTTCCCATAATTATTCAGTTCATTAGTAGTAAAGATAAGCATCCATTTTAAATACCCTGGCATCCAAATCATATCTCCTTTCTCTAAAACTTGGTAAATGCCCTCAACTTTAAAATTTAATAGTATGAATTATGATTCAGCAGACAAATTAAATTGTTTTTAGGATTAGACAGATATCTTTAAATGCGTAAATATGCTCTGAGAATTTATATTCTTAAATTTATTCATAGGTGTCACTATTTATTTTTAACATAGCAAAACAGCAACATTTAAATCTTATCTGCCAAATCATGTTTAATAGAAGTAAACATAGACTTTGTCTTGAGGGTGCAGCCTTCCTAACCTTGGTGCACCATTGTCTAAGATGAAGACATATAGGTAGACATTGTAGTAGCTCTCAGAAGACCATCTCTAATTCAACCTTTAAGAGCTAATTCAACCTTAAGAATAAAGCATTTTCTTACATTATCCTCCAGGCTCGACCCAGCCTCAACAACAGAGACACTATTCATGGTGACTCATCCCTGGAGTGACAGCAAAGGAGCTAAAATGTGGGTACCGATGCCATTTAATCTGGATTATAAAACAGTAGGTTAGAAGAAGTTCTTTTAAGTCCATGGAGTCCATAGAGAAATCACATCAGATACTTTTGTTAAGGACTGCCTCCTTGCATCCTGCAGAGTAAAGCACACAATTGAAATTTTTTTCTCAGTAGTAATCAAAGAAATGTCTTCACCATTCTCTTTCTTTCAGCCAACCTCACTACTGACCAGACATGCACATTTATTTACAAGGCAGTTCTCAAAAGAAAAGAGGGAGAAACCTCACCATTTTCCAAAACTTATAACTTAAACTATTGGACTAATGATTAACTCTGATGATACCAGCCACACTGGTGTCCTTTTAAATCACTTTAAAGGGGTAAAAAATAAACTTGTTTTCCTAAGACTTCAAATGTAACCAGACAAAAAAATTAACAAATGTGTCCCACTTTTTCAGATTAGGGTTTCTCTCTTTCATGAATGATTTTTTGAAACAGGCTGAAAACTGTTCCAGCATTTCTCGTTGGTCTTGTTGAGGACAGGTGGTGAGTAGATGAAGTAAGAGTTCTTGTGCCCACAACTCTCTTTCTTTATCAAATATCTCATATATGTAACTCGAAATACATTTGTCCACAAATAGAAATGCTCTCCGAAGAAAGGACAGCCTCTCAAAATGTGGCAACACGTATAAGCACATATTTTATTCAGCCCAAGGCCTGATACAATCTAACTTTTTAACATCAAAAAATAAAATGGTGCAAGGCAAATATTGAGAATCACATAGCAGATGTATATTTCTAGAAGCATCAAATTGTCAGAAATTTGCCAAGAGGAAACAAATATCACACATACAGAAAAAAATCTTGCCAAAAATTTGAACAAAGTTGAAAGATCTGCAGACCCATAAAATCTTTTGCCAGTAGCACTATATATAACCTGATGTACCATGTAAACTCAAAAGCTAATCTTATCTGATGGGTCATTTTCTAACATTCGATTTAAGAGTATTTTAAAAGGAACACAAAGCAGATATGAATATTACTTTTAGCGGTTGTCAGAACTTAGATTTAGAATTTGTATAAAACCATATATGAAAGATAAATTAAAAACTGACAGCTTGAATGCATAGTATTTTTCATCACTTTTCATCTCTATAAAATGTACAAAAAAAGGCAGTGAATAAATGCTTCTAATTAAAAGTTAGTACTAGTTTAGTAAAAACACTTATGGAGAAAAAAATAGAGAATTTCAAGTGGGATCCAAACTCCTAAACTTTTTTCTTAAAGAGTTTGTTCATCCAAAATTATGACAATTTTTTTCTTGAGGAACTAAGTTACCTAGATATGTTTTTGACAGCCTGAACAGCTTGTCAGAATAACAAAAGTATTGCTAAAGATCTAGAGATTTTTAGCAATTATCCCCATGATTGCCAAGATTCATCTAGATTTTAGAGACGGTAACAGCATACTTATAATTCAGAACTTAGTTTTATGAATTCAGTTAAGAGTGAACAAATCATTTCTCAAAATCGATTGATTTTGTATATGAGATAAGTGTGTATCACAAGAAGAAAATTAGAATCAAGTGAAAAATTTAAAGATGCTTCTATACCTTTCAATTTAGGTTTTTATTGTAGTTACCATTAAAAATGAGTTAAATCTTTTTTAGTTTTAAATATTGCTTTATATGTTTATTTTATTTACAACTCCTTTTTTAATATTTATCATCCTACCATGATAAGTATAAAAAGCACATCCATTTTAAATAAATGTTAATAAAAGGGGTAAGATATCCTCGAATATTTGTGATATTGACATAAATTATGAAAGATTCTTAAGTGGGAAGAGATGAAATGAGAAGTAGGATATGCAGTGCAGAAAGACTCAAACTGAGGCAGAAGACCAGTTTCCAGCCTAAGTATTGTCACTAAGTGCTCCAACTACTGCCTTGTAGTGACATTAACCACTTTTGGTTAATGAAGAAACAAGATTCAGTGAATGATTTTTAAACTGCATTTTTTAAAGCAATAGGGTTCTGAGGAAGTGCCTCTTTTGCAGTCACTCTGAGGCTGGCACAGGCGATGGCTACTGAAGTCAGAGTGAGTGTGCATGCATCTGCCTTATCTAGTAGGAATACATAGGAGATTTTGTTTGCAAATAGTTTTCCTCTGTAATAATTTCAAAAATGACTGGACTAAACCTCTAACATTCCTTTTGGCACTAAGTTCTAAAAAATAATTAGTTATGAGCTTTTAAAGTTTTCTGATGTAATCCCTTCAGGTTAATTTAATTATCTCTACTAAGAGTAACGCACACATTTCTCTTCATGGCTGCCTTGTCATGTGTTTAAGTGTTATCTACGATCCAGGTATTGTCTGCATTTTGATGTTTCTTCAGGGTGGCAGTCCATGTGTTAGAGAATGTGCTCTGAGTACTTTAGTAATCTCCAAAACTGGAGAGGAGAAGCTCTGCATCAGCACTGTTCTAGTTGACCTGATTTAGCAGGTCCCAGCTGACTAGGCTGATACTAGAGAATGATAGCCAAAGCATTATGAAAAGCACCAAAAAAAAAAAAAAAACAAAAAAACAAAACCCACAAAAAAACAAACAAAAAAAAACCCAAAACACATAATAACCTATATATAAACTAAGGCAGGAGAAAGGACAAAAAAAGATGGGAATAAACAAGAAATGTGAAAAGTTTTCCATTTTAAAACTGGATGTAGAACTTAAAAATAAGTCTACAAAGACAGCAGAGAAGCCATGATGGCTGAAGAAATGCTGTGAGTTAGTTCTCATCAGCCATTTATTTACACAAATACAACTTCTGGCTATCATTTGAAGTTCTAAAGATCTAGACAGCATCAGGAATCTTCAAAACCTTAATGACTTAAAAATATAAGCGTAAACGAACCATCATTTTATTTGCTCATGGTTCAGTGAGTCAGCAATACAAGCTGAGCTTAGCTGGCTCTGCTGAAGCAGGATAGTATATCATGGCCTTGCAGACATATCCAGCAGTAGGTACTGCCTGTCAGCTGGGATACCTGTCACCAGGTGATATGCTCAAGCTCCTTCACAGGGCAGCAGCAGTGCCAGGAGGGCAAGAGCAAACACTGTAAAGCCTCTAAAGGTCTAGATTCAAAGTCACACCATTCTGCCACATTCTATCAGCCAAAACCAATAACAAAGTCAGTCCCAGATTTGAAGAGTGGGGCAACAACCTACCTCTCAATGGAAGGAGGATAGAATTCACATTGCAAAGGTGCTCGTAGACAAAATGGGAAGAATTATTGGGCCATCTTACAAACAATCTTTAATGCATTTTTCCTTACACCTGGAGTGCTAGCTCCCAATTAAAAAAAAAAAAAATCTGGTATTTAAAGAAGAGATGCTAAAACTTAGTAACTTTGGAAAATAATATTTTGACTGGAAACCATAAGACTAAAAATAACAGGAAAGGTACATAAACATTGTTCTTAGATTGATAAAGCTGTTTCCTGTGGGGGTAATGGGTTACCAATTCTGACACTGCTATACGTATACTGAGATTGAGCAAGTAAACAAAGGCATGGCAGATGGTGGGAGCCAGATTTCTCACTGTTGAAGAAGGAGGTTACAGACAAACAAGGAGGGAAGGCTAAAATAAACCTTGTGGTCCCGGATTAGATTTGGAGATATCGGTATGAAATCACGTTTAGCTTACCATAGATAAAGATGGATAGGTACACAAATAACCATAGACGTGTATATATACATATGCATACATGTATGTTAATATACATACATATATTCCCTTGCTGTGTCCACTAAGAGAGCTTAGGAGCAATGACATTCCTATAGCAACAAGCACACCAAGGGCCCACATCTCGCTTTCTATACCATTCTCCAATTAAGGAACAAGTGCTCTTTGGAGAAATGGCTGATTCTTGGGCCGGAGCAGAGAATATATAAAATGAAGCTGGAGCATTTCAAATGACAGAGAGTATGGAAATGCTGAATAAAACAATGTGAGCATGTCAAAATGACACAGGAGCCAATCTAGAGAGCTCCCAATGGCTAAAGCTGGAACAGTTCGAGCAAAAAATAAAAATATCATATTGGGTGACAACCCAAAATATAAAATAAATCTCCATGAGTCTGTATTGACATAAATAAATGACCGAATAAATAAATAAATGGGGGAGGAGAGATAAATCTCCCATACCAAAGAATTCCAAATAATTTATGTAGATACTCCGCATCCGAAGGATGAAGCTTAACTCCCTACCTCTCCAGTATGGGCTATACTTAGGGACTTGCTTCCAAAGAATAGAATAAGAAAAGGGGGGAAAAAAGTAACTTCACAGTGGAAAAACCTGGCAAGCGCTACCTCAGGCAGCGCTTGCCATGTTAACATCATCAGAGGTAAGTTATGCTGGTAACATGAACCCTTGGTGTGATGTGATGAGAGTGGCATTTCACCTAGGTGGTCATCCTTTCAAAATCTCATAACCCTAGTCTAATCATGAGAAAAACATCATAGTATCCCTCAAAACTGTCCAAGTTGTTAAACACCAAGGAAAATTTGAGAAACTGTCATAGATTAGAGAGGAGGCTGGAAAGACATAGACCCCCCTTCCAAGTATCTGAATCTATTTTATTATTTTTATTTTATTATTATTATTGTCAATCTTTATCATTATTATTACTATTATTGTCAATCTTTAAATTGTATAAGCTTCAAGACCCGTTAAACCTGGATTCACCTGCTTCCATGTGAATTGATAGATATCTGTATTATCATTTTCAGTGTCAGAAAGTATTAAATAGTATTTCACTGCGTGTATGGACAATCCTTTTTTAAATCAACCTCTTAAAGACATGTCTAGGTTTTCTAATTCTTTGGAATATCATCCAGTGTTTCAGCCTGGGTGTTGAGTTAGCATCCCTCTAAATTAATTGTTCAATCTTTCTCCTTGTCTCCTCATACTAGCTTCTTTCTTTCCCAAGCCCCAGATCATATCGGTGGTTTCTCAAAAAAGATGAATTTTTCAATAACTCCGGGTATAGCCTTACTCCTTAGATTTATTTATAATAGCTAATCTCTTTCTTTCTAAAGATATAATGAAAGAATCTCTGGTAGTTCTTGCATTTATAAGACATAAACCTGCATGGACACTGTTGAAGATAACTGCTCCTAGTTCACTCATTACTGCTCCCTTACCCATTCTGGAATAATAATGGACAACTTTCTATTCACCTCTACAGCATCAATCAGATATTAGAGCTAAAAGATATGTGACAGTTCGGAGGTTTCAGAAAAAGTTAAACGTAGAATTCCCATGTAACCTTGCAATTCCACTCCTAGGTACAGACCCCCAAAAATTAAAAACAGGGTCTCAAATAGATACCTCTATTCCAATGTTCATTTCAGCATTATTTACCATAACCAAGAGATGGAAACAATTCAAGTATCCATTAACAGATGAATGGATGAACAAACATAGTATATACATTCAAATAGAATATTATTCAGCCGAAATAAGGAATAAAATTCTGATATATACTACAACACGAATGAACCTTGAAAAATTATTCTAAGTGAAAGAAGCCAGGCACAAAAGGACAAATGTACGATTCCACTTAAATAAAATATCTAGAATAGGCAAATTCATAGAGACACAAAGTAGATTAGAAATTACCAGGGGCTGGGAAAAGGGGAAATGAGGAGCTATTATTTAGTGGGTACAGAGTTTTCAGGCATGATGAAACAATTTGGAAATAGGTAGTGGTGATGTCTACATAACATTGTGAATGTAATTAATACCACTGAATTGTTAATTTAAGAATAGTTAAACGACTAATTTTGTTTTATATATTTTACTGCAAAAAGGAAAAAAAATGCATAACAGACTTTTAAAAAGCACTCTAATTCAATTATAATATAAACATTTCTTAAAATTTTAACATATCTGAAATCAACATTTGTTTTACAATCATTGGTGTCTTAGTTTGCTGCAGCAGTTGTGAAGTGGAACCATTGCCTGCACATATACAAATTTGGCTGTTACTCCCACTAATTATTAGAAAGATGTTAACCCTAAACACTCAGTCATCATATTATTCAAGAATCATTTAAAGAAGAAAATACAGCTCCTATTTTTTTTTTTCTTTGTCTGAAACCTTGTTACATCTACTGCTAAGTTCAAGAAAGTGCCGGCATCAAAACTTACAAAATTTGCAGCTGTGACTTGAAAAAAAAATCTGGAGGCAGTACTGAAGCACTCTTTAGAGAAATGTGGCTGCACCAATATTCTTGATGACACACAGGATGATATACACAGTGGGGGCTCTGAACAGAAAAATGAGTCAGTCAGGAGAGTGGGTTATCTCTGAATATAAAATGTTTTGCGAATACATTAGACCATCTATTTTGCTTATGTTTTCCTTTTTAAGTACAAATAAAAAAGTACATACAAAAAAGTCTAAGCAAGTTCTTTCAATACATATAAAAGAAAAATCTTAAGTGATAAGACTCAATTAACAATGTGTTTCTTTTAAGCTCTCCCCCCTTGAATATATCAAATATCTTGGCACTTTAGATTGAATACAGTAATTGCAACAAAGAACCAAAAATTAATACCCTCAATAAGATGAAGTACTCCTACAAAGCAGTAGAAAAATGTGAACAAATCAATTTTTAAAAATAGGTAAAGAACAAGCAGTTCACAAAAACAAACAAAAAAATGAAATGGCCATCAAACTTATTGGAAATATGTCTAGCCTAAGTCTAGAGCTGGAGTGTAGAAGACACTTTCTTCCTACCCATGTTTCCAGGTGGGAGGACTGCCTAAGAGTGACACTCTTGAACTGTCTTTTCCCCTTCCCCAGTGACTCATCTAACTGGTGAGTTTGGGAAAGGGAACTAGACGTGAGCAGTTCAGCCACTTTCTCTTTCCTTTTGGGACATAACTGTCTTATGAATCACAAAATCTCTGCTTCTCCATGTGTGTTTTCCAAGGAGAGACTGACAATAGCAGAAGGTCTGAGGTTTTCTAACTCTGTCTGTAATGAAAGTGGGGAAAATTAATTCTAGGATAATTATTCAGAAAACTTTTTATCAAAGGTAGAGGTCATGCTGTTCAACACCTTTATCAATAGCATAAGTGATAGTCTCCATCTTCTTGATTCCTGCATCTGTCTCATAATTTATTCTAAATTAGGCAGGAAGGTAAGGTGTTATTAGTTATTTCAAGCCTCATTAACTAATTATTAAGCAGCTGCAAATAAAAATGAGGGAAATAGTATTTTGCACAGAATATTGGTAATAAATAAATTAATAATAGTTAGTGCTAGCAGGTGGTAAGAAGCCCCTTGTCATACACTGTTTTGGGGAATATACATTGGTAAAGGTCTTTAGAAAATTTGGAAGAGATATTTATATGTTTATATATGTACACCTTTGACTTGACAATTTCACTTTCTACAGTAGCAGTCAAACACATACAGGGTTATTTGTATAAGGATATTCATAATTTAATAGTGAAAAATTGGATATGATTAACTAGAGAAGTATATATATTTATATTTATATTTATATTTATGGCAGAAATAGTGTGTAATAATTTAGAAGAGGGGATTGGCAAAAACTGCAACCCATGGGCCAAACTTGGCCTATTTTCTAAATAAAGCCTTACTGGAACAAAATCACGCTCATGCTTATGTACTGTCTATGGCAGCTTTTGTGCTATACAATGGTAGAGTTCAGTAATTGCAACAAAGACCACATGGCCTGCAAAGTCTAAAATATTTACTATCTGGCCTTTAAAGAAAATGTTTGCCGAACCCCGGTTTAGAAGAATGAAGTAGTCGACTGATAGGCTCTGAGGCCTATCATGAAAAAAACTGTGTGTGTGTGTGTGTGTGTGTGTGTAATCTCCAATTGAAGACTTGTATGATTCCTATTATGTAGTTAGTGTGATCTCCATTATATAAAAAAACTTATATGTATGTTTACGTGAATGCAATCCGACACAAACAGAATTAACAGCAGTTACTTATTTGAAGGAGAAAAGAGATGGGGTAGAGGGAGAAGGGTAATTTTAATGGGCATATATGCATGTATTTCTTTTCAAAAGTTTTGTTTGTTGTAGGTAGGCATCAAGAAGAGCAAAGAAAATGTCTGTATCCATCTAGAGGGTATTCTCTCTTTGCCTCCTGTCTTTTCTTTTTAATTGTCTTTTCTCAAATGACATCAGAGAAACATTATTTTTCCATGGAGAACAAGTGTTTGAGATTTCTACTTATGTCTTTAAGAATAGGAAATGACTTTGTAAAGAATATTAGTGCTAGAGAAAGATAGGAATGAACTATCTTCAAAACTTTGTATCTCAG
Source organism: Pteropus vampyrus (assembly GCF_000151845.1). Lineage (NCBI taxonomy): Eukaryota > Metazoa > Chordata > Mammalia > Chiroptera > Pteropodidae > Pteropus > Pteropus vampyrus. The sequence continues at coordinate 5,220,349 of NW_011888878.1, forward strand.
AGTACACCAATACTAAAATCTTCTGCCTGCAAATTCTCCTAATTCTTACTTTATTCTACTTGCCAAATATTTAGAAATGTTATGTCTTAAAATCACTACATAAAAGGACCACAAAAAATACATATAATGTTCCAATAATAGTGAGGAAATCAAAGAAAATCAACACATGGTATTATTATAAAGGCACTGATTAAAAAAACTCTAAATGTTGAGTTTTGGAATTGTTGATGAGACAACTGAAAACATACCCTTTGAAGTGAGTCTCAGAAAATAAATAATTTGGGGTGGATGTGTTTTCTTCATGACTCTCCACCAACCAAAAATTCAAAAGTATATAAAAAAATGGGAAGATAACTTTCAGAAGTCCTTAGGATATTGAAAGTATAGTTAAGTAATTGGAGTAGGCAAAAATAAAAAGGAACACATTACAAAAACTAATGTTTTCAAATACGAAAAGAAAAATTAAAAATTAGTGAGAGTGTTTAATGACATTAGAGGGGCATTGGGTTCATTCCAGGATTAAACTATTGAAAGCACATTGCTTTTGCTAGTTGCATATTCATCTAACAGCCTATAGGTGACCTCTTTCAATATTCTGAGTTACCTAAACATCTGAGATACGCATAGAGAAGGAAAGCTAAAATTAACAAAATCCTAAATTTTGTTTAGGATAAACAACTGACTGAATAAGTGTTGAGCTTATTTTTAATGGTTTGTCATCTTACAAACTAGACTTTCTTACAAGTCTATATTCTTCAAACTTAGAGTACAAGACATGGACTAGTTTCAACAATATTTATAGGATAAAGAAAGCGAAAATAAAAGGCTGAGGTAGATCCCTAGGGTCATTGTAAGAATCATCCAAACCTCTAGAAAATTTTTGAGTTTGAGCCAAACTCATGACAACTGCCAGGAAGTAAATTTTAATAGATTGAGAAAATGCTCTGAAAAATGGCAGTTTTACAGCTTATTTTATACATTAGAATCGAAGGAAGAAAGGTAAGGAGAGTTACATGAAATCCACTTGTGGTACACTAAGTGGGTGGAGAGAGAGCAAAGTGGGGAAATCACTGAGATTGGATAAAAGTAACATAAAGAGACACCTACTTCTTTTACATTGGTGGGTACAGGGTAGCTAATAATTAACATTTACAGCTCACAGAGATGGCATACTGGGAACGAGATAAAAATAAGGGGTTGTGCGGTCTCTGCTCTGGCGGGAGGTTGTGCCCTAAGGGATCTGGGAAGGGAGATTACTCTTATACATTTCATAGATGTTTTCTTAGATACAAAAAAGACAGGCTCACTTAAGGTGAAGACTGACCTATGTGAAGGAAGCTAAAGCCCTAGGATGTGACTACCCTCCACAATCGGTTTTTAGTTAGAAATTATATGTTCAGATCATTATCCTATGTGATTACTTTTGGTCTGAGTTTGTAGGGCCTACCATGAAGGCCTCCCCTAAGGTTGTCAGGTTTAGTAGGTGGCCCCTTTTTCGTCCACACTGGAAACAGAGTATTAGTAAACTCATAATGGAAAGAGCAATCTAAAAAATCTATATATATACATGAGGGGCCTAAAGTTTTGAGGTCAAAAGGAAAAAGATCTTACTTTTTTTAAAATTTTTGTTTTCTACCCTCCTCTCCTCATGTCTCTCTCTTAACTCTTACTTTTTGTTTCACCTTGTCTGTAGCTCATTGGAATTTCTCTACCTCTCCTTGCCCTCAGGAATCTTTCTCTCTCCTAATTTAATAACTGAGGAAATGCATATCAAAGTTTTTACAGTTAAATTAATATGATCTTGCCTTCAACTATATGCTTCTGGGTCTTAAAAGTTAAAACATAGTATAGTAGAATGTTGTAGTCAATCAGAAAATCAACGTTGAGCCCCAGATCTACTATTTTTGTGACCATGGGCAAATACTTTTCAAAAGCAAAATAACTAAAATATTCTTATCCAAAACTTAGACATACAGCTTAGTATAATCAACTATAGCTATAATATTCTACAGTATAGAATAGGTACTTTTATGGTGTTTTCCACATATTAAAGCAAGTGCAAAATTAAAGATGAAGTAACCCAACCAGTCACTTTATTTTTCAGCTGTTCAAATTTGTTTCCACTTTAAGTAGATTTGTTCAAACCAGGATAGATAACATTTACATTTAAGTCTCTTTTAATGAAAAGGGCCCCTATCTTTTTCATTGCAATTTGTTAAACAAAACCAAGTCATTTACCCTGTAAAATTGCCCATGTTGTGGACTTTGTTGATTGCATCCCGTGGTGCTCCTTTAATATGTTCCTTTGTGCATTAATTGATCTGGGGGCTTGATCAGATTCAGGAATTTTTTTTTTCTGGCAAGATACTTCATAGGTGGTACTAGGTACTTTTCAAAGAGTTCTACTAGAAAGCACATCATTAAGACTGACCAGTAAGTTCAGGTCCAGGCATCCCTATCCTTTCATACAAAGTTCCTCAACAGCTTTTCAATAATTAGCTTTAGCAGCCATTGATGATGGTTGCCTAGCTCTTGTCAATTAACTAGGAACTGCAAAACAGTGATATTCTAAGAACATTTTTTTTGTATTTATTAACTGGAATACTTCTACGTATTCTTCCCCCTTTAATTAATTACTTGATTAGCTTGGGGTAAGGCAGAATGCTTTCTCTCCGAGTTGCCAGTTTTCAGAATTCCTCAATATCCTTCCAAAGATGACTAAACTGATTTGGTTTTTGGTTACTATTATCATTTTGAATGCATAATTTACATATTTAATATGTTTCTATCCATTTTAGATATTATGCTTATCATAATATCTAATACTCCCTGTCTATAGGTTTAGAACCCCTGTAGTTGGATCTTGAGCTTTTGAGAAAACAACATTTGAGAGCTTTCCTACTTTAGTGATGTTGAAGTATTACTGTTAATTTTTTAGATGTGAAATAGTATTGTGGTTTTATTGGAGGAGAAAATGCTTAATGTGTACAATATTTGAATCAAATGATATATCTCTTATATTTCTTCAAAATAAGCTGGAGTCAAGTAGGTTGGGGTACAGATGAAACAAGTTTAGCCACATCATGTTAACTTTTGAGTTAGTATTAACCAGTTATACTACTGTTCATTATTCTCTTGTATACATTGAAACAATTCTAATAATTAAACTTAAAACTAATAAAGTTTTAACACCATGTTAATAGTAAAAGTTGAAAATGTCATTATTATTGAAAAAGAATTAAACACAAACAACTTCAATCCAGTTCACATCCAACCGGATAGTTTCTGAAAATTATATCAAAATACATGCAAGAGGAAAAAAAATAATAACCTATCTACATAACCTCACTTCTACTCAAGAAAAATTTAGGTATTTGAAAAGTCTGACAAGTGTGATTCTTAAAGTATTCTTTATTAAGATCATTAAAGTTGTAGAAACAACTTTATATTGTAAAGGCACAGGGAGACAGTTTGGATAAAATATTCAAATTAAACAGTAACTTACAGTACAAAAGACAATTTTAATGCACATACAAACCCCAAATGTCTGATTCAAAAATATTTTACTGTGTCTATTAATGGGCAATGATTAAAAATATAAATTGCTGCTGTATAATAAATATCTGATAGTGAACATCTTGATAGCAAAGTGAACAAAATATTTATTGCTTTTCACATATATATTTTTCCCTGTAATTTTAAATTCCTAATTCATTTACTATCTTCTCTTCACCTTGTCCAAAGATAAAAGAAATTTCACATAACCGCATGGGGGGAATGGTAGTTATAAAAAACTACTTCAAGTAGCAATCACTGCTGGCAGTTGTTTTCTCACTTCCTGTCCTGCAATCACACTCTTCCAAAAAGTAAGATAAACGTTTGCTACACCACAGAAAGACAACTCCTCTGTGACTAGCATTCTAAGGTTTGTAATGAACACTTATCAATATAAAAGGTGCTTCGTTTTGAAACTGTGTATTTTACTTGAAGTTTTGAGTAAGAGGCAAATGACAAGTAATTTTACTTACTCCCCTCAAAAGTTTCTAAAGTTGTAAAAAGTCAGCTTAAGTAAAATTTCCAGCACTTAAATGTTTGAGGGCTAGTTGATATATGTAATATACTGATGTATAAAAGTTAATGTACTGTAATCCATTTTATAATGGAGAGATCTTACCCTTCTTCCAGTTTTAAATTGAATTATCTTTATTAATTTCATCCTGCTCTTTTTATAGCAACCCAGTTATAGATGGTCCAAGTACGATATCCAACACAATAGTAAAATAACATGAAAGCATCATCCTAATTTAATGAATGCTATTTCAACTTAAGAAATACCTACATTAAAGTATTTGATAACTATTATAAAGTTACTTAACCATGTCTTATTCAGACTGTGTAGAAGCCAGTAATGTGCCTGGCACAGAGTTGATGCTTAATAAATAGTTGCTGAATGAATGAAAAACAAAGCAAGACAAAACCTGGCTGGCTTTGGTTGTACATACTTTGATCACTTTGTGATTAAGAATAAGGTCAATCTAGAACTAAATACTGCACACTATACCAAACTTTGCCATAAACAAAAGTGATGATTTCAAAGAGAAAATTACCACTGTTAGTGATAGTCAATATATATTGTAACTTTTTAAAATAGGCCACAATATCACAAGTTTGTTAATTTTTACCCACATACGTAAATTTAGATGTTTTGATGTTTAAAAGTTGAGTAATGAAGACCAAGTTGGGCAGACTGGCTAAAATGTCTGCGTACAGTAAAAATTACTAGTCCGTCATTTAAAAAGTTATGATACCTTATTAAACTCAAATGACGACTACCATGTTAATTTTTGCAAAACTACTGATGAATAAAAGGTAAGAGGATATCTTTAAGCAGGTAGCTTAACTTTTCAACATAAAAAAATAACCAGGGAGATCGGAATTTAAAAACAACATTGTTAAAGTACTGGAAGTGGGGCAGTAAGAATGAGTAGGTGACCAATTTTAAAATCTAACCATGGGACTAGGCTTAATATTTCTTTGGCATATGCATTATTATCTTGGACTAGTTAGCATTTTAAAAATACTGGGTTTTTCGCAATCAAAATGAACATCAAGGTGAAGATTGCTAGTATACTCTCTTCTTAAAGCCTTTTAAAGGACAAAATAACATTTTGCAACATATGCCAAACTTCATGTTTAGTGTACAATTACTGGCATGAGTGATGTAACTGTTAAATAACCTTAAATGATCTCATGCAATGGTGAAACCACAGAAAGTGGGGATAGAAGTATTTACATAATAAAATATTCAGCTTTCTGAAAAAACACAGTAAACCTGGGAATCTTGCCCTAACAGTTAAAATGTACCGCATAGCACTGAATGAAAATTAGTCCAAATTTAAATGAACTCCTACAGTAACCTGAATGTATAAAATTGAAAAACATAAAAATGGAAAAAAAAACCCCTACATATCAGAAGGAAAAGTGGCCTATAAAACAGGCCAATCTAACTTGACCTTCAAAGTAAATGCAAGAGATTCATAAAATCATGATAGCAAAGCAAACTAAGTCAAGTACCAAATACCCTTTGATACACAAGCCAATGTAACTATCAGATTCATTTCCAATAGCTTAACGATATTCATTAATGCACTCAGGCATTGGTGGGGGAAGAGGGGGGACGGACAAAGCACTCAATGACAGCTCAAGTCTCCAAAGTGTAAGAACAAACTTATTTGCAGAATCATATGATTTTTGAAGTAATGTCTTATTTTGATGGATGTTAACATAGGATCTATCAGTGCAAGTTTATCATCCTCTGAATGTATTACTTCCAAATTTCTTTCTTCTAGATAGTTTTTGGTGGTTTAGTTTAGCCAGTGCTATTTAAATGGAGAAAAGAAAGGTTCACCATAGACTACCTCACATTGTTACTTAATTGTGCTAGATATTCACGCAGTTCTTTTGCAGCGTGGAATCTGCCATAGCGCTTCTTTGGGTTGGCACACTCATCCAGCAAGGCCTCTAGCCGGCCATCTTTGGCAATTTCACTTGGTGGATCATGAAGGAGTCCTCCAGAAGTGCCACGCCAGGTGGCATGTCTAAATAAAAGGTTCTGACAAACAGCATAATAATTGTGGTCCACAGTGACACGAGCACAAAGAATTTCTTTTGAAAATGATAAGCAAGCCTCCTTATCACAGTCATCAAATTTGCTTTCGTACCACACATCCCAATTTTCAGGCTTATCTGTAAAAGGGAGAAAAGCAGAAAGAAAAATACATTTTAAGAGTTTTCATTGCTTCCCAAAATATACAATTCACTAACACAGCAGTATTAATTCTTAAAATTGTATTACAATTTTAAACATTTAAATATATTAATTTATATACAAACATTTATTGAGAATACACCAATGCCAGGCAGAAAGCTCAGACAAGGTCCCTACCACTGAAGAGCTCGGTCTAGAGGGAAACCTTCCATCATATGAAGTGTCATACAGTACTGTGACATGATGCTACAGCAGTATAGTGGAAGCACCATTTCTGCCTGGGGCTGTAGAAGGCTTCAAAGAGAACATCTGATTTAGGCCTAAAAGATAAGCAAGCCTGGAAAAAATAATAAGGGAAAACAGCGTTCTAAGCCCAGGGTATGGTATGCAAAGGCATGGACTTAAGAGATTGGTCCAGCTGGATCAGAAAACAATAAGTTCACTGTGGCTAGAGTGTGAGCAGGTATCTGGGGAGGATACAAATGAGGCTAAAGGAATAGGTTGTACCTTGTGCGATCATGGTCACGATTTGTTTTATAGAAAGACAACTTTAGGCTGAACATTGGAAAGACTAACATGATGACAGCAACTAATAGAGGTCCAGAAATAAAAAGCCAGATTATAGAAACATTTGAAACAAAATTTCACAGCTAAGTGTATGAGCAAAGTTTAAGATTCTAATTGAATGACAAGGTAGACACTACTAACATAATATTGTTAATCTTTTATATAAAGAGAATAAATATAAAGTGGCTATGAGATATTCAGGTAGACATATAATATACGCATATTTAGAATGCATCTGGATACAAGGCTTGATGTAGCCAGAGAACAGCTTAATTGTATTGGAAAGCATGTTGAAAGCAAAGGGGAAAAAAAAGACCAAGGGCAGAACCTAAAACCTTAAGGGGTTGGTAGAGGAGAGGTTAGTGAAAGAAACATTCATTTAGCAAATAATTATTTGAATGCCTATCCTATGGCAGGCAAGGTATATAATGGTAAACAAAACAGATAATCCATGGTTCCTACCCTCAATGATTTACAATTGCGTGTGTAAAATAGACATTAAGTGAGTAAATAGACAAACATTATCTATCAAATTGTGGGAAATGCTTTGAAGGAAATAGCAGTTTCTAACAGTAGAAAGGTTTTTGAAAGAATCAATCCTCTCTAACATTAGATATAGTGGTCAAGTCTCTCTTAGAGGTAATATTTAAGCTAAGGCTTGAAGGACACATAGCTAGAGGCATATGGAAGAGAGATGAGGCATTTTAGGAAGAAAAAACTGTACAAGGGAAGCCCAGAAGTAAAAAGGTTCATTCAAGAAACCGAAAGGCCACTGTAGCTGAAGCATCATGGGCAACAATGGACAGAGAGATGTTAAAAATGAAGTAGAATAGGTCAAGTCAAACAGATTATGCTCTAGGCAAGGAGTTTCAATTTTACCAGAAGAATAATGGGAAGTCATTAAAAGCATTAAGCAGGGGAGCAATAAGATCAGATTTATGTTTAAAAAAAAAAGGAACTATGTGAGTGGAAGGAAACCAAAAGAGTAAAGAATTTCAGAAAGTTGTTACTAATCAGTCACTTGAGGAATGGGCCAATTAGGTGGTTTCTAATGGTAAAGGAGACTTCTAAGGTCAGGTTTTAGTGGTTGACAAAACAGATGGAAGCTGAGGAAGTAGAGACAGAGTAAGCAATACTTTTAAAAAGAGTTGAAAAGCAAGGCAAGGGAAAGCAGGAAAGAGTTTTATACAAACTTGTTTATGGGAATGAGAAATTGGATTTTAAGGAAGGTGGGAAGTTTAAGAAGATAACTGATGAAACAAGTTATCAAAGAAGGATTTACTCTGTCTGAAAAAGAGGGATGAATGTGTATTGTTTTTTACTGGTTTAGAAGATAAAGAGACACTGAGGGAGATGCTACATCAAAACCTCAATTTCCTGGTGAAGGAAAAAAATAAAGGTCATTTACTAGAGAAAGTTTAGGAAAAAAGGTGAATAAATAGATATGGTCTTTTGCAAAGTGGCTATTTAGACAGCTCTACCATGAGACATTTGAAAAGAACTGGACAGAGCTAAAAAAGCTCTGGAGCGATGCTCATTATATGAAATGCACGAATACAGAAGCTATATGGTTGTTTTTAAGTCAGGAATTAGTTGATATAAAACTGTAACATGTATTCCAGGAATGTCCACATCAAAAAAACTACAACCTTTTTTTTTTTTTTTTTACAAACACTAGAATGAATATTTTAAAAGTTTAAGCAAGTTGTGCAATTCCGAAAATATAGTAAAAACCACCGGATTGTACACTTCAAAAAGAAAAGTATAGTATAAGCTGCTGCAACATTACAAATGTAGGAAGAGCAAAGGCAGGAAGAAAGCACTCCAGCAAGGTGTCCAGTCCCTGTAGGAGGAGCCACATGGTTGTTAAGAAATAATCAGAAAGTAGTTTGGAGAGTACAGAATCAGAACAAGGCACTGGTAAAATCGAGTATTTAATAGAATCAAGCTAAGATCAAGCAATGAGTGTCAACATAATACATTGCTGTTATATTCACTGAATTTCCAGAAGCCACAAATTTTTGGCCTCTGTTCATCAGCAGATCCTCATATGAAAGGAGAGGAGGCAATTAAAAATATAAGACCCTCACCATAGAGCAACAATCCTTTAGTTTCTTTTTACTATGTAGATTAATTATAGAACTCAAGGCTTTGCCCCCTGTGCTTTAAAATTCCTTTGGCATTTCATTTTCAAAACACTTCAGACACCCCGCCTACCTACACTGTGAAGAGCTCAAAAATAAATGGAGAGCAAAGTGTTGGGTGACATGTAATAATGTCAAACCAAAGATAGAGATTTGCAGTGCTAGGAATCATGCAAATGGTTAAAAGAAAAAAAAAATCACTGTAGGTAGCCCATAGAACAATGGAACACAGAAAATCACTGTAAGAGATCCCACAAAAAAGTCTGGTCTCTCTGAGAGCATTACAATTTCTCTGGTAGCCTGTAACTAGTATATATAAACTTAATTTTGCATTAGACTCCTAAACCACAGAATATAGCAGACCACATGAAAAAGATATTGTATACATACACACTCAGCCTATACATTTGTGTCTGACTGAACCAAAAGGATATCTCACTAAATATGAAGAAACTGTGACTATGTGTACAAGTATAATAAATCAGTATTTATTTACTAACACTGGTCAAATAAAACAAAGGTGCATGGAAGAAATCTAAGAAAGGAATTAAAAGTATGCTTCATAAAAAAACATTAGTTTGACAGAAAAAAGTGTACAAAAAACAAATCTAAAAGTTGTATACTTACTTTGTCTAATTAACCTTTTGTCAGCAACCAAAACATTTTCAGCATCCACAATGATTACCTTCCCATCTCTAGGACCAACTGCAAAATTGTCAAAGCTGACGTCCAGGAGGTAGAGTGCAAATTCAAAGTCATTGTTTGTAAGCTGCTCTGCAATTTCCATTAATTGCCAAGCGAGGTCAACTCGTTTCTCCCATGGTGCATTAAAGAAACTCCACAGTTCTTCTCCAACATAATTTACAGCCACCATTCTTCCACAAGCTCCAAGATATTTTGCAAATGGCCAACCTTCATCAGATGGAAAACTCTACAAAAGAATTATCTTAATATTATAAGAGATTCTGAAGAAGATATCCTAGGTCTATCCCCAGATCCTCTCTCTAGAGATTGCTACTGGGCATAAGCTTGGATTTTCTTGTTATAGTCAATAGTTTAACAGAGAGAAACCTCATTTATTTTCTAATCCATACCATTACTGTGGATCTGAAAAAAAATTTAAATATGTAACTTTACATTATAAAGCTAAAATAGACTAAGTCTTGCTTATCAAATCTCAGAACCAAATTGATCAATGAAATGCAAGATACCTTTTATTTTTTTTTTAAGGCGAAGCAACCTTTGGTTGACCTCACAGATTGCAAGGACCTTGTCAGCTTGCAATCCCTTATTTTTTACGCCTACAGCACCTGGTCTTCCTAGGTGGTCTCCCATCCAAGTACTAACCAGGCCCGACTCTGCTTAGCTTCCAAGATCAGACGGGATTGGGCTTGTTCAGGATGGCATGGCCACAGACTAAGATATCTTCTTTATTACCAAATCTAAAAGTATTTATGCTTTCCTTTTTTTTTTTTGACTTAAGAAGGTATAATCAATCCTTTCTTTTGAATGGACAGTACTGCAGGCCTATTAGTCAACATGTATTTATCAGGAACCAGGCATTGGGCTATGCTGGCAACAAAAGTGAAGAAAATAGTCTCTAAGATGAAAAACTTTAGAAGACAAATATCAAACAAATAATTATGAATTTAATGAGTGTTGGTTACTAAGAAGTGGTTCGGGTCCTAAGGGAGAATTTTAATAGAGGACTCACCTAGTCAAGAAGCAGGCAGGGGTGGAATTCAAAGGATTCTCAGGAAGTGTCTTTTAGCCCACACTCAAAGATTGGTTACAGAGCAATCCGACATCCTATCAGTGCAACCTCCACTCCAAGTCCCTTTAGTTCCAAGTTAATCTTGTTTCCCTTCTACTGCCACATTTTCTGTTCGCCTTTAGCCCAACTTCAAAATTATTCCTAATCTTAGTAAAGTTTTCTAATAAATTTTATAACTACTGGGGAGATTAACATCCCAAAACAAAGTCTTCTATGCCATGAACAAGTCATTTCAATTTAAGTAAAATGATAGGCTTTATCTAAGGTACTTTCCAGTGCTAAAATGCCCACCTGCAACATTGCCATTGTGGTGCAAAAAGATGGGAAGTAATATTTTAAACAATTTCTTAGATGATCAGAAGAGGTGTGTTTTAAAAAAGCCATTCCTTCAGCCTAGCATCTTCTTTAAATTGGGGGAAAAAATTATAAGATGATGTTTAAACAAACAATGCAGGGGAAACAATGCAAAACATTACAGAATATAAATGTAGCCTATTTCTATTGCTAAAAATTGAATAATCCACATACATTAAAAGGGCTGAAGATGAGGCTTTCTTTCTTGGACCGCTTAAGAAAATAAGTAATATTAATTTTACCCTGAGCTTTTGTAAAATTGACAAAGCTCAATAGTCTTATATTAAAATTTTTAGCAACTTAAAAAGAATTTTTAGAACTAAACTTCATTAAAATTATTTTCATTTGTGCTTCTTTTCAACTGTCAATGCACAATAACTGTACTTGTTTGTATATATCTTTTTTCTTTTAAATTTTAACATGTAGCTTTGTGATAAAACACTAATTATATAAATTAAACACTTAGATATGATAGTATGAATCTTTAAATACAGTAAGTGAATTGATTCAATTTTAGTTCAATATCTACTGATCTTTTAGCAATTAGGAGAAGGCATATTTTTAATCTTATACCTGAGAATTTTTTTTTTCCTTTGGGCATTGGGAAAAGTGAAATTGCTCATGTCCAATGTGAAATGAAAAAACTGCTTGCTAACCACATTATTTTCAACCTTTCCTCCAACTTAAAATACCTCCATGACCTTGAAAATTTAGTTACATGAAATGATTACAAAAGATTTAACTCTTTCCCAAAGTATTCATGTATAAAGTCCCTGACATAAAAAGTGAAAACACTGAAAATAAGTAAATATGGGAGATTATCTAATTTTATCATGCAAAAAGTAAAACAAAACACTCCTCCATACACTTTTGGTATATTATTCACATGCCATATTGTAGAACAGATACAAACATAGCTTTGTGAAAATAAAATAGTCTTTGACAACAGGAGAAAAGGAAACCCTGCCAACATCTGCACATGTACAAATGCCTCTTTGTTTTTGGAGCCTTTCCAACTGTGGCAAACAACAGTCAAATATACACTTCATTACCCAAGTCCCTCATAGAAAAGGATAAAATATATGAACAAATGTCATCTTAAGCAAATTTATATTCATATAGTGATTTCTGATGATGTTAACTGAAATTCTGTTATGCTTCATTTTAAGAAGAGCACTACAATTCTTTCATATAGTTTGCTACCTAATCTTTTGGAAGAATTTTAATAAATGAATTCATACCACTTGCTCACATGACAAGAATTTCTCATTGTATAATCAAAATAGTCAGATTTCCTATTAATGAGAACAGAATTCTATTGAACACACTGTAGTACAAAGAAAATGCTCAAAAGAAGCCAACACATTTATAATTTGTATTTAAACAATTCTGGCTCAGAATCAAAATTACCATGGTCAAAAAGAGTTTGAGAGACAAAATTTTAAGACATTATAGCTTAGATTTCTTAAGTATATCAAGCAATAAGATACATAACTTCTAAGTTCCTGATTACCAAACTATTACAGTGAATAAAACACAGTAACTAATATTAGACGTTTACTTCTGAAGTCCACACTTTTAAAATTTTAAACCAAATCTTAAATCAGATTTACAAATTGCCTAGGACAATAGGCAAATAGTCTTAAGCAATCTGAAATAAAATGTGTGCATTTTAATTAATTATTTACATTTGAAAAAATATGTACAAATATTTTTTGGTTGAAGGAAGGAGACTTTAAATGTGTAATGGTTTAAATTCTAATTGGATTAGAGGCACTCCAATTAATTGTTCGGAGATTTTCATCAGGCTTAAATGTATGGTATAATATATAGTTTTTAAAACTAAATATTAGTTCCAGATTATACAACAGCATAAAAGTTGTAAAATTACTGTATTTTTTTAAAAGAAAATGTCTATTGAGTATTACTATCGATATAAAAATTAAAAATGAAAATTTAAGTATTTAAGTCACACATGGTTAACTGAATTAAAAAATTAATATTTCTTTAACATGATTTAAAGAAATATTAAATGCCTTCGCTGTTAATTTATAAAACAAAAAGCATTTTGAATATGAAAACTAAGATAAATCATGTTTGTTTGTTTGTTTTAAAAACAGAAAACCATAAGCTACTTTTTGGATATCATAAAACTCAAGTAATATTAATAACAATATTATACACAATAACAGTAGCTTAAAGTCAAGGTTTCAGAAACAAAACCACTACAGTCATCTTCCATTTTAAGAGAAAATAAAATGAAGATGACATAAAATGTATATAATCGATATCAGAAAATTTAGATAGTTTATATTCTTTACGGTATGTGTTATAAAATTCTGTATTTAAAGGGTAATATAGTATAAAGTAGAATAATGGACTTAAAAAAATCATGAGGCTAAATTTTAAGGTCCACCTTCACCTCTGCATCTCACTAGTTGTGTGATCCTGTTAAAGCCAGAAGTTCTTAGAGCTTTACTCTCTTTCTCTATAAAACTGGAATAATATTTGTACCAACATACTCAACAGGGCAATCCAAGGATCAAAGAGAAAAGAGTATGAAATGTACTTCGTTGATTTAATACTACTTTATAAAGTATTGCTTATCAAAACATTTTATATTTCCTACTTAAATCTGATTAAAAAGTCCAGATATTCATAAAGAGGTGTTCTTATTTTCATATCACCTACTGAAAGGCAGCTACAAATAATGAACTCCTTCCAAATATAGCCAAGAACCACTAAATTTGAAATACATCTTCACTGTCTTCTAGTAGTTCCTAATTTACAATGGAATATATAAGATACCAGACTTTAAAAAGGCTCAGTGCTACGAGAAATATATAGGGCATCCATGAGTACTAAAAATACAAAAATATTAAAACTTGATTAACATGTATATGCATAAATGTGGCATTGTAGTTTGCTCTTCATTGATAATATGTAAACAACATAAAATAAATTCTAAGTGCTGAAGTAATCTATCAGCTATCTATTGATCAAAAACCAAGTATCATATTTTATATGACCAATAAAGGGGATGTAAAATTTAATAATTCTTGAGTTGACGATATCTGAGTTGGAAATCTAGTTCACTGTTATTGGCACAGTTTAAATGATTTGCCTAAACTCGCAAAGATTGTAAGAGGTAAAGTCAGGCTAATACAACCCCACAATCTCATATCCTTCTGTTTCAGAAATTTTCAGATTTTGGAAAGATAACAGTGCATATATTTCACACTCATTATGCAACATCTCCAGTAGTCTGGGGTAGCACCTCACAAAAAAACATATTATGCTGCAAAAATAATGTAAGGTTATTCATCTTAAGTGGGATAAAGCACACAAATTACCTTATGTGTTTTTACATTTTTTTTTCAATTTGACAAAGCCTATTCTCTACAGGTTTTTAAATTTAGAATTGCAGATAAGAAATTGTAGGTTAACTCATATTTCATTGACCACTCTAAGGAGCTGGAGTAAAAAGCAGTGAGAGAGTTGCTATGGAATGAAAAAGAATTTCCTGAATTAAAAAATCCTAGATGCAGCCTAACTCCGCCATGAAATGGTAAAAAAACAGTTGTAAATAAAACACAGTCCCTAGTCTCAGGAAGCTTTTTTAGTCTGAGTTGGATGATTAGTAAATAAACATAAACTATAAATTATAGAATTTGTTAAAAATTGAAAAGTAGAGTATATGGAGAAAGAGAAGAGACCTATTTTAGATTGTGTGGTAAAGGACAGCCTCTAAGGAAATGCTTGCTACTTAAGCTGAGATCTAAAGGATGAGTACAATATTAGATAGACTGGGAATGGGGCAGTAAGGATTTTCCAGGCATATGTTAGGGCCAGAAACTATCTTCTCAGAACTGGGGAGCGGGGAGGGAGGTGGTAAGGGAGAGGTGGGTAGCAGCTGCAGTAAAATGGATGAGGAGGAAATGACTTAAGTAATGGAGTCTGGAGAGGGGGAGGGATCAGATCATGTTGGCACTTACACAAAAAATAACTCAACATGGTCTACATGCTATGGAAAAAAAATTAAATCTATATATCTATCCATATCTATCTATTTGTATCTATACGTAGATAAAGATAGATGCTATATATATATGTGTGTGTGTGTGTATATGTGTATATATATATTTATTTATTTATTTTAAAGTCTTAACATTCAGAAACATCTTACATATTGGAATTGACCAACATCCTGTGGTACATAATGTTATTCTAAAAAACAAGTTTTACAATATGCAATAACCTATGATCAATAGACATTGCTCTAGCAAATTAATAAGGTCATTTTATTCTATTACATCAGAATGCAGTCATGAAAAAAGGAGACATAGAAAGTATGAGAGTAAAAATATATAAAACAGTACCTTTTTGGTTTTATTCTTTTACTTACAAGGAAAAGCATGTGACTGATAGATTAAAATAAGGTCAACTAAAAAATGCTTGTGTTCTATTATCTTTTTTTCCTCCTTACATGACCAAAAGTAGGGTTCATATACTAAATTTAAGAGATTATAATTCTTTTTATACAAGAAATATAAACTATTTTATAGTCATTTATTACCTCACGACATTCCATTAAAAGGAACATAATTGCATTTTGCCTGAAGAGATGTGTTACAACACTGTTTAAAGTAGGAAATTCCTAGTAAAAAGAAGTTGACTTGAAAAATAAAATCTATCAATAATGAAACATACAAACTAAAATCTGATTATAGGTTCTACAGAGCTGGAATTTCTACACACACAAATTTAATCTTGAGAACACTTTTAGAAAATAAATGTTATCAAAAGCCATAGAAGATGCTTAAAGGTTCAATTTAAGTTTCAAAATTATTTTTAAAAGCCCAGATTGGAACAAAATCCCATTGTAGTAATGCATGTTATAACAGCTGTTCATAAGAGATTAGTCAACTGTACTGGTGACAGACTGAAGTGTTCACAGTTTTGTGAACTGTCTGGAGGGGGAATATAGTAAAATTACTGGGATAATTTAATGGTTACCTAATTTTGCTAAATTTCTCTAACACCTTAGTTTCTTAACTTATACTACTAAATAGTGGCCAAAGTACATTGCAAATACTATAGAATCTTAATAATCCCAAGATTTTCGAGTCATAGGATATGTTCCATTTATTTTATTAAGTGATTTTCTGAAGGCTATTTTCCACCCACCTAGATTCCAACAATATTAAGCAATGCTTTGAAAATAGTAAGGTTGTGTTACTTCACTGAATATCGTATCTAACAGCTGTATCTAAAATTGGAAACTAATGTTAAAACACATCAACAACAAAACAAAACCCAAGTGTAATAGAAATAAATCATCAGTTAAAATGAATAACTTAAGAAATGCTCTCCCCCTCACCCCCCAAAAGAATCGCTTGGCCACAAATTCTAAATATGCATGAATTTACTAGTCTAACCAACCCGTTCTTACCTACTCTCACAACCAGCAACAGTGCTCCACTAAGTTGAAATATATACTTAGAAACACCATACTCAAACATTTACTCCCAATAAAACAAAAATTCAAAAAAAAAAAAAAAAGATATAAGCTTCTTTTGGATCTAATAACCTAAGAATGCTACCCTACTTTCTTTAGTCAATATCTGATTTCTTTAAACAGTCTGCCAAATAGAACAGTACTGATTTCCTTGATTACTTTAAAACGCAAACGGAATTAACACAGCCTTAACACAATCCTTCAGAATAGAAAAATATCTGCTAGTATCATACTATCTCTCTCCATTAAACACCTGGCACCTGGTTTTAGATTTGTATTCCTATTGTCACCTTAAATTTAACACAGTCAAAATGCCTGGTTCCCGTTTCCTAAAGCCATTCCTTCTCTGAGTTTCCTCATCATAATAAGGAATCTCACTAAATAGTTGCTCAGACCAAAGCCCAGGAGATATTCTTTATTTTCCCCTTTCCCTCATACCTTAACCCTTCAGCAAGTCTCGTCAGCTTTTTCTCCAAAATATACTGGGTTTGACAACGCTATTTGTAACCTCCATTGCAGCCATCTTAACCCAAATCAGCAAGCTCCCATAAACTAGTGCAAAAGCCTGAGTCCTCTCTTATCACTTAAAATCCCTTCTCCATAAACCAGACCCTGTTAAAAACACTTCTATTGTTTCCCATTGCTCTGAAAATAAAATCCTAAATTTATTAAGCATGGTTATAAGACTATATAGGATATAGTGCTTGCCTACTTCCTCTATATATCTTATAATTTTACATTTTACTATGCTTCCCTACTCCTATGCTTGATCCTGCTTTGAGGCCTGTGCCTGTCTCTGTCTCTGTCCCTCCTCCCTCCCTTCTTCCTTCCTTCCTTCTTTCTTTTCCTTCCTATTTCTTAACTAAAAACACTCTGCCCTCACAACTTTGCACCATTGGCTTTTTTTTCATCATTTCACACCTCAGCTAAAATTTCACTCTTCTTGATCACCCAATTTAAATTATTCTATACCCAATCCAATTCTCTATCCCAGGAAGTCCGCTTTCTTCTTTTAATAGGATGTAAAATCTGAAATTATCTTATTTGTTTGCTGTCCAGAAAATGCCCCAGAAAGCAAAGGCTGCACAAACTGCCTCATCTTGTCAACTTTACTGTATCCCAAGGGCATACAGATCAGCTCCTGGCACTACTGAGCAATGCCACACAATTCTTGTCAAGTCTCCATCTCATAGTTAAAACATCCAATGAGCACTATGAAGGCAAAATATGAAGACCTTAAAGCATCATACCTACCTCAGATAAATAAATCTTTTAAGACTATGTCTCAGAGTTTAAAAATGTCTATAAATAACCCAGACTTAACCTCTATTTTTAATTTACCAATATACAAAACAATTATTAAACTGTAATGATTTATAGAGAAAAATTAAACTATTTGTTTTGTATCACTGAAACCTTATTTAAATCTTGTTTCCTACAATATTCATTCTATTTATCATACTTCATATAAGACAAATCTGTAAACCCCCTTTTAATTACTATTCCAAAAAAACTAGACTGAAGCAGCAGCCACATAGGTATTTATGATGTATGCATATGTAAAAGGGGGGGGTGATGACGTGTGTGACCATTTGCCACAGGAAGAGTAAATAAAATTTATGTATTTCTCATATGTCTATATATATGTCAATATAATGTACTAAAGAACTTTGCAACTACTGAAGCTGTCTAAAAATAGAATAAAATGATTTACAAAATAATATATTGCAAAAAAATTTTAGAATTAAAGATATTTTGTGTGTATTGTCTAAATAATCCTATCTCCTTTAATCTTTAAAACAATCCTGTTGTATAAATATTAACATTCCCTTTTCGCTGATTAAAAACCTCAGGCTCTTAAACATTAAGTGACTTGCTCAATGCCATCTAATTACCATAGTATAGAATGCTATCTCAATACTGCATCCATCACTCCTCCTGTCCCCCAACCCCGCTTATGGGCAAAATCCCATTTATCCCTCAGAACTCAATTCCTCTGTGGAATCTTCCCTGGCATCCGTTCCTATGAAGATACGCACAGATATTCCTCCCTGAATAAGTCATCCAATAGACTGTATGTATCTTTTTTGTAGGGCTTATTACACTATATTATAATTAGTAATTTATACACACATCTCCTACACAGTAAGATACTTGCTGCCTAGAAAGATCCTTTCAATCCAAATGCCCTAAAACAGACTATTTACAAAAATGAACAAATAAAATTGTGTCCTTCTGACCAAAGTCTAGGACTTTTAAGTCCAAAGAGTTTCCAACTATTTCACAGATAATTTCACATCAAGAATCTATTTTTAAAAAAGACATACAAGTTGGATAAAAGATTTGATAAATAATGTAAAGCCTTTCAGGGTTTATGACCAGGATGAATAACTATTCTTTTCATCTTACACTAGTAATTTACAATCTTAAGACATTCTATGATCATTTACTAAAGTTCACTGTATATGTAAAAAATGTAGGGCTTACATTTTAAGGCCCTATTAATATAACACACATGGGTGAAAAGAAAAAAACGTCAGCATTCTGTGAAGAATCAGCAGCAATGATAGCAATATAGGAAATAAGCCAGAAAAACAGATTATAAAAACCAGTCTGGAGATTTGTTGAAAAACTGAACACCACATCCAGAAAGCACACCCCTTAAAAAGTAAGCTTTCTATTCCTCACCAACATGCTGGAGGAACATGTGCTGACTCATGCAATGGAAATAAGAAAAAAAAGAGTTCACAACTACACAAAAGTACAGAAAGAATCTCAGAATTAATAATAGTCAAAAGATATGGATTAATCCAGAAAACAGACCAGGGTGTCAAATGATTTTGCTCTACTGATCTGGAAGTAGTGCTTTCCTAAGGGTTACTGTCGATTTCTACAGCCTTTCCAAAATACAAGCATCCTTTTTTGGACTTGAGGAACACAGAATTATTTTTTGTTTGCTTTTTCATGAAGGGATGTTCTAGTGTCAAAAGTAAACCTCCGATGGAAACTCAGAAAAAAGGAAGGGGGGGGGGCAATCCTCTAAAGTTCATGAATTTATTAGGAAAAAAGTGCTCTTCTCAGAACTCCCTAGTCAGAACTATCTCTGAAGTCTCTAATTCTGAGAATGTAGTTACTACAGCAACAGCCAGTGAGAAAGAAGTAGATGGCTCCTTAAGCTGTTGCTTAAAAAGAAACTTCTGAGACAAAGTCTGGAATATCCTTTATAGATGCTATAGCGTCCACAAGATCTTTGGAAACCTTTACCTCCATATTTTTTTTCTTTAAAGGCAGTCTCTGGGTTTTGTTTTGTTTTAATCTGATTTCATGTGTATAAAAATTTGAGGGTAGGAATATAAGTGTGAAACAGGGTTATCTATCTATTCTATCTGGTCTCCAATCCATACTCCTAGCAAGGACCAAGTCCCCAAATGCATAGCTTAAATAATGATACTGTAAAAAATAAGAAATTTCTCTTAAAACCATGATTCAGAAAACATAAGGCAAATAAAATTCTATAAATATAATAGTAAAACTAAACAATCAAGAGCTTTCTTTATTTCCATAAACAAGACCATCTTCACCATCTCCAGGTGATAAAGTTAGAGATATAGTCTGGACTTCAGGAAATCCAGTTTTTTTCCTCTCTCACACACAACCTTTATAAATTCAAAAACTGGTAAGTACAAACACTAGTAGAAAATTTACCAATACAATAACAGAATACATCTTGCCATCCTGCCAAATATTTCAACACGTCAACTTTTGAATATTCCAAGAATGCTATTACACAATATAATATCAACAGTCCCTCTACCCAATTTTTTTCATAGGGCTGTGGCATACTTGTAATTAAAATACACTTCTTGGTGAAGTAAAAATGTGAGGATGAAAAGAAGGTATCAGGGTAGAAGATAAAGGTACTCACATTATCTTGATGTTTACAAAATTTTTCAGAAGGTAATTCTACTACTGAACAACTTTCCTTAGAGCTAGATAAGTTTCTGTAAGCCAGTAAAACTATCCAACAATGGGAAGAGATTTGTGCTTTCATACCATTTCAAATGGAATTCTATATTACAAATCCATATATCCTTAGATAAGGTATGTGTGTTATATACGTTACAGACATTTAATACCTTTCATGCATCCTTTCCAGCACAACAGAAACTTCAATTTGTTATTGTTTCTTAAAATCAGAAGAGGCAAGTTTAATGGGTTAAATTTATGTTATTTTTCAGTTCTTTCATTAGTACCTTATCAAAGGAGATTTTTAAATGTTTATTTTGGAAACATGTTTACCACACTGGAACTTGTGTTAAAAACAGTTTGATGATGTCAGCTCAAAAGACTTATTTTCAAAAGTAGTTAATTTTTGAACAATTACAGATAAGAAAAATCTAGTTTGTCACCAAATGTCCAAAAATTCAATTAGTAGCTCCCTCTCCTGGGAAAAAAAAAAATATATGAGTTCCTCTTTAAACTGTAAAACACACATTTATATCCTCAAAAATATTTTTAAAAATACATGAACCAACACATATGTACAAAGAGAGTCATATTTGAGTGAGTTTTTCTACCATAATCAATTAATATCCCAAAACTAACATAAACAGCCACTAAGTTTTATAGAAACCTTTATAAATATTAAAATATTATACTTTTGTCTAGCTAACAAAAAATGATGAACATGATTTGACTTAGTGTGTGCAACGATCTTTGTACTTATCACAGAATTTTGAGATTCCTTTTATTTTAGTGGTTTCATATCATCAAACCTCTATTACCTTGTTCATACTTATTAACTCACTAGTTTTTACCAAAGATGAAGTGGTTCCATAAATAAAGTAACAGCTCTATGAAGATCTCTTATATAAAAAATATGTCTTCTTATTCTACTTGTTTGTTCATCAAGTAAAAAGAATAAACATATCAATATGACTGGTACTAAAGACCCCAAATTTGTATTTCATATTTCACGCACCATGCAATTAACTATAGAACTGGGTTGCCTAAACTGAAAATGCAATTTACAAATGCCAGTCAACAATGTTGATACATATATTTCCTCACATACTAAAAACAAACTTTTATTCTACCTGTAACCCATTTACCTACTCCCTCAGAGCAATTGTCACTAAATTTAAATTACAAGAATATACGGGTTTTTTTTTTTTTCAAAAGTTGTTTATCACTAAAGATAAAAACAGGAAGAAAAAGTTTGAGGAAGAGTTAATAAGAAGGCATGAGCACTCTTGACTATTTCAACTATAAAGTAAATTGAATATGCCAAGACAACTTCAAACTGAAAAACTGAAAAGCTTCCCAAATAAAGATCTTCTTTAGTACAAATCAAATGCCAAAGTTTCGAGGATTCAAATGCCATGTTTATAAATTACTGACACATAATGCATAATGTTCTTAAAATATAAGTTTTAATATTCTTTCTAGTACAACAATATTCAGAATTACCTGATAAAAATCTTTAAATGGGTAGCCACTATTATAAATGCAGAAAATGTGCATTACTACTACAATAGCCCCTTATTAAATTTTTGGGTTCCAGAGATTTTTACAGACTACTCAGCAAACTACACACTAAACCCTTCTCCAGAAACCATTCTTGCTAACATTTCTCAAAGAGGTAGCTTAAATTAAAACAAAACAAAAAGGTGTCAGATCAAATGTATATATCATGAATATGACCTTAAGCTTTAGAGAATGACTAGCTTTAAAACTACCAAATAATTTCTTCAGTAGATGTTTAGCCAGTTTTATATACCATTTTCTGTTAAAGAGAGGAGTATTTAATATATAATCTGTACGTTAAATTCTACCCATTACATACAACCCATGATACCTTAAAATTTACCAAGACCCACATTAAAGTTTTGAGGCAAAATATTTTTGTTAAAATTATTTGGCTGAAGCAATCAAACGAAGCTGGTTTCTCTTAGCTAAGTTGGGCAGCGAAACTTGAGGAAAGAAAGCAACATAAATGAATACTGCACATTCCTATACGTGCGCTTCAGATTTTAAAAAATAACCCTGTACAAACTCCCCCAGCTATCAGTGACATTCTTAGCAGCGTAGAAAGGGCATGAAGTATATTAAAATTACTTGTGATTGATTTTATGTCTTTTTTATTTCCTCCCTTGTATTTTAAATACTACAGCAAAACTGGTATGGAAAAGGGACAGGGTTGTGGTTATCAGAAGGAATCACAAACCCACAGTTGTAACCACTATCCAAGGACACCGCACTAAAGCCGGGTGGGAACGTGTGGTAACTCAGTAACTAATCCAAAGGTAAACAGTTTTTTTTTTTTAAAGGTTTTGTTTTCTTTTTTTGCTGTCACCAGTAAAAAAGATCTCAACCTAGTCCCCTAAAAGGCACGTTTATTTTCAAAATAAAGTCAAGAGCGAACCAATGACTGAACTAGAAGAGAGGTGAGAATCCTCCTTTCCGTTTCTCGCCCTGGCCTAACATTTCATTTCCTTTCTGCTGCCAAATACCAGATAAATAGGGCAGGTCACAGGATCAGGATGAAAATGTCCGTCTTGGCCTTAAACCCTCCCCGACTCAAGTGCAACGAAGACTTAACTTTCTCTTCTTCCTAATTCTGCCTAAAGCAAGACTCATCAGTTAACTCCACCCCTGACCACAGTCTCCATTCTCTGCCCTTTATTTTCCCTAGCTAGTCCCCAAATTAGGAGCCTCAATGATTTGCCAGGTAAATAGGCTAAAGGATAAAACAAAGAGACTTTGGGGCCGAAGTTAGGCCAGCCATGCAGGGCACTAAAAGGGAGAATAAACGCGGTGAAGAAACACTAAAAAGAACTAAAAGTCCAAGAACCTGCGAACAGACTGGGCCGTGGAAATGCAACCCCGGCAGATAAAAGCAAAAGGCAGAGAGGAGAGCCGAAGAAACTCGCTGGAGAGACATTTTGGGATCGTACGAGACGCGCTCCCTCTGGCGTTGAAGGGATACGCAGTCATAACCGAGAAGCGCCCGGGTCTAGGTGACAAGAGAAGACTCTCCACAAGCCGGGTTGCCCTCCGCAATCTGGCACACTCCCCGGCGCTGCCCCTTTGCCACGCCCGCAGGCTGGCATAGCTCGGCCGGGCCCAAACTGAGCAAACGAGAGCCGATGGAGCCACTTCTCACGACTCCCGCGTTCCCGCGCAGCCCCTCCCGGGAGGACGCCCCCGGTCGCGCTCCACGCCTACCTGTAGCACTAGCGGCTCGGGGTTGAAGGCCAGGGTCAGCAGCAGCTGCATGCGTTCGGAGTCCTTGAGGTTACGGAGCAGGAAGCTGCCCGAATCCTTGGTCTCTGCGTAGCGGCGCACCAGGCGGTCCAGCAGGCGCTGCGAGGGGCAGTGCACCAGATCAGACCAGCCTTCCACCGCCTCCGGCGTGAGCAGCCGCACGTCGCCGTTGAGGCGCGCGAATTCGGTGCGGGGCATGGCCTGGAGCAGGTCGCAGCGGGGCCGACCGGTGGCCCGCTTGCAGATGCTCTGGTCGAGCTGCGCCAGCTCGCGCTGCGAGCCGAGGCGCTTGAGCACCACTCGGCGGCGGCCGCCCTCGCGGGGCTCGCCGTACTGCGCGAAGTAGACGTTCTTCACGTTGAGGAAGTCCAGCAGGCGCAGGCGACCCCACGCCTCGAACACTACCTGCCCGTTGAGGAAGCGGCGGCACCA
Organism: Pteropus vampyrus; assembly: GCF_000151845.1. Lineage (NCBI taxonomy): Eukaryota > Metazoa > Chordata > Mammalia > Chiroptera > Pteropodidae > Pteropus > Pteropus vampyrus. The sequence continues at coordinate 5,244,672 of NW_011888878.1, forward strand.
GCTCGTACCGAAGCACGCCGGACACTTATTGAGCTGCAGAAAGCGCCGGTCGGCCAGCTCGTTGCGCTGCCAGGAGGCGAGCAGCGACGGCGAATGCAGCACCATCAGCACCAACAGGCTGCCCAGAGCCGCCAGCTTCAGCGAGCGGGACAGGCGGCCCAGCTTCGGGGGCACCAGGCGCCACATCCCGCCCGCCGCCCTCTGCCCGCACCCGGAGGGCGAGGGCACCCCCGGGGCGCCCCCGCCGCGCCGAAGTCCGGAGAGCGACTGGCAGAGGCCCCGGACCAGAGAAGGAGCAAGGGCGCGGGCTGGGGCAGGCGGAGTAGGCGTGTGAGAGAGACCAGGAGCGGCCAGGAGCCTACCAGAGCAGGCTGCTACTTCTGCTGGTCACTAGTCTCCACAACTCTCGAGCTCCCTCCTCCGAGCTCCCCGCCCTCCGACTCCGGCGGCGCCTCCCCCGAGCCAGCCAAGTTATAGAGGAGCGGGAGGGGGAGGGAGCGCGGGGACCCGACGGCCACGCGCCCGCGTCTGCCCCCGCGCGCACGCGCACAGCACCCTGGAGGCGCGGGAGATGCAGCGGTGGCCGCCCGTGGGGCCAGCAGGGTCTCTGAGATGGAAGGAGGAACTCACGGAAGGGGAAGAGAAGCTGGAATGTCTCACACCGAAAAGTAGCAACAGTGTAGGAAGGTGGGAAGGATGAGGTGCTCGCGAGTCCCAAACGCCGCACTCCCCACTTCGTACGCGTTGACTCTCCAGAGACGGGGCCGGGGGAGGGGTTGTGTGGGGCGGGGCTAGCGGGGCGGAGCGAGCGCGACGCGCGCTGCTCGGAGAGCGTAAGCGCAGGCTCGCGGCGGTGGCTTTGGGGCTGTCTCCTCGGGGCGGAGCTCGCGTTATTGCAGGAGGGATAAACTCGCGAGCTCTGGTGGTGAAATGCTTTTACTAATAGTTGATTTTTGTGATTGTTGATTACTGATGCCTGGCTTTTGCCATTGTAGAAACGGTCCTTTACGGGAGACTAAAAGAAGAAATGACTCGCGGAAGGTTACTGCAACCCCTTCTCGCCAGATGCCGCACACGCGGGGCGGAGGCAGCTGGGCAGGGCATCGTGCCCCCTCCCCCGCGCGCCTTATATGGGTGGAGCGCGCGCCAGGGAGCGGGGTTCTTCTGGCTGGCGCTCGCGTCCCTAGGGGGCCGGGCGCCTCTGTGTTGGAGGCGGGTTTGCGGTGAAAACGTGGAAAAGGCGTGAGTTGTGGGGGACTGGTTGGAGACTTCATCTTTGTCATATCATATCTGTGTAGGCATCTTAAATTTTCCTGAATGAGCATGGAAAAATCGAAGTCCTCAAAGGGAAAGTAGGGTGAACAAGGGAACTGACGCGGCCTAGTGTCGCCTGGAGTGCTGCGCTAACTGCTGGGAAGAAGCAAGGCTGAGCAGTTGGCAGGTTTGCTTTGCTCCCCGCCTGCCCTCCCAACCTGTCCCTGAAGCTGTTTCCTTCCACTCGACGTAGTACATTTCCCGGCGCCGCCCCCGAGGGTCCGGGCGGAGAGGGCGGGTCCACCTACTCCTCCCCGGCGTACTCTGGCCCGCCCCACCGGCCACGACGCGTGGCTGTACCGCCGTAGGACCCGGGGCCTCTTGGTGCTCCACACAGGCACGTTGGCTCAGATTTACGCCACAACTGCAAAAATAACTCGGAAATGCTAAACTACAGTGCCTTGTTTTGTTACAAGTTTTAGGCGACTCGGACTCTTCAGCAGTAGCTGCGAATATATAATTATGCTTTATAGTTTCAGCGCTATAATAAAATGAGTTTAAATCATTTTACTTCTCAGTTAAAATGAGCAGTTGTTAGTCTGAAGGATGGGTGGTTCCTGATACGGTATTAAGGACCTGGCTCTTAACCGAATTTATTTTAGAGACTCAACAGATTTTTAGAAGACCCTAGTAACGCAATTCTACAGGGGCTTAATGAGAAACATCTATACTGGACTATCAAATTCACTTTTCTATTTTGTTCTCAGTTATTTGATAGTAAAAGAGCCATCCTCTTTACAAGAACTATTGAGGTTAATGTTTTGGCCTTTGTAATATATGAATTAAAACAAAAAAAAAATCTGGACAATTCAACATGTTCAACAAAGAAGTGATTTTTAAATGATATTACCTTAAATACAGACAAATTGGAAGATTTAGTCTTCAAGCCTTGTCTAAGTGTCTGAAGAAATTTTGCTGCTAAAACTAAAGACTTCCTGCCACTTTTGGCAGTAATTTGGTTTAACTTGTTTTCAAGCACCCCAAAACTCCATACAGTGTAAAGTTATGAGCAGAATTTAAAATGAGGATTTCTTAAGAAAAGAGTTGGGTGTGCTTAGTCTGGAGATGTCAGCTCTGCTGCTGAATGTAAACTAGGCAAGTTATTACTTAACTGCATTATTTCTTCTAGCGTCTCTTCTACCTGTCCTGTAGATGTGTTCAAGAAAAACATGATAATTTATGTGGAATTGCTTTAAAACAAAAACACTACATACATTTTTATATTTATAGTTAGAGTGAATGATTCCATTGGCAAACTTGCCAGTAAACTGATTAAACTAATTGGAGCATACCAAGAGACTGTTTAGGTGACTAGTAACAGGACTAAGGGATACTTTTTCTATGTATGGAGAAGATCTTTGGAGTTCTTAAAGTATTCTTAACCTCCAAATCCTTGGAATTATATAGGCATCATTTGAAGAGTGAAAATAAAAACGATTACTGGTCCATACAGGTTGAATTTTGAAAAGTATTTGCTTTTTTGTCTAAATATTTTACATTTGTTTAAAAGCCCTGAAAATCTTTTCAGTTAACTTTTCTAGATTTTTATCAAGAAAGATAGTATTCAAGAACTTAGTACACTCCTCAAAGGAAATAAAAAGGCTAAGAGCTCTGTGAGATAAACCTAGAGTGTTCTAAAGATACCTTATTGGGCTTTGGAAAAGATCAGTAAGTTAAAGTACATCTCCTATAAACTACAGGATACTTTTGGCTATTGGATTATAAGCTAACATCCAAAGTTCTTCCCCATAAATTTAAATAATGGGAAATAATATAATTTTTAGTGCATTGTAAATGTCATTTTATAAAATCTATCACTTTTAAGGGTATGCAATGAAATGAAATTTCACTATTTTGATACCCATCATCTATTTATTAAAAAGTGAACTATTTAATAGTCAAAGTTTCACATTGTATTGCTGTTCTATCCCCTTAGCAGTGGTTCTCAGGTAGGGGCTGTTGCCTCCCAAGGGATATTTGGCAGTATCTGGAGACACTTTGGTTGTCACTAGGGTATGAGGGCTACTGGCATCTAGTGAAAAGAGTCCATCCTACATTGCACAAGGCAACCTCCAGCAAAGAATTAATCAGCCCAAAATGTCAATAGTGCTGTGCTGTTGAGAAACTCTCACCTACGGAAATCTATTCATGTAATGTGGTTTTAGGCATGAAAGTCTTATTGGTTATCACTTTCTTGCAGAAAAAAAGGTGTATATTTAAATTTATTGCATATCTTGTGATCCTAATGTTATAAAAGTTAAGTCTGAACTGATCAAAATATAAATCACAATTATGAATTATAAAAATATTGAAATGTGTTTCTTAATGAGATTGGGCTTTTATTATTTAGCTTAAGTTTCCATGAATGAATATTATTTATTGCTAGAATTTGAAAGATCAGCATGAATTCTTTTTCTTTTTCATTCTTAGAGATATAGAGGCCAAAATATTTTGTTCATTTAAGTTGAGGGGAGTAAAAAGAATGTTAATATAGCAAAAAGAATGTAATATAGCAAAGTGGTTCATTTATTTTTATTATTGAGTTATATGCCAAAAATCATTTACTGATAGTTATCTGTCAGAATATTCCTAATGACATTAATTGAGTTCTCCAGTTTGGTTTGGTTTAGAAGCAAATCATTAGAATCTCAACTTGGAAAATAATTCCTTACCTCAGGATGAATAAGAGGTATTCATTTTGTAAAGGCCAAAAGGGGAAATTTCTGTGTACTTAAGTACCCAAAACTGTCTGATTTAAGAAGTTGTTTATTAGTAGTTGATGGGTAGATGGATGAACAATTGAAACAATGAACACTTTAGGATTAAATATTGTAATAATTCATGCTACAAATGACAGGCGATAGCAGGGAAACTGGTGTGAAACAGTACATTCTGGGTATATTCTGAAGACAGAACCTAACAATTCACTCAAGGTTTAGATGTGAGAGAAGAGGAAGCATGAGTTATCACGACATGGTTTTTGTCCTAAACTACTAGAAGACTTACCATTTTCTCAGACTGGGGAGACTGAGAGGAAAGGATAAGGAAGATACAAGCACAGTTCCTCTCCCTGTCCTTTTAGTGCCACATTTGTGTTTCTAAGCTTAACTTAGTTATTAAAACCTATAGTTATAAAAATATAAATAATATATATTACTTTCAATATTATTAAAGACCTACACAATCATATTCCCACAAAATGATGGGATTTTTTCCCCTTGTTTCTAACTCCAATGCCTAACATTCAAACACTTGACAATGTTAATTGTAACCCTTCCAAGTAATGTTAATTATCTGATTTGTATATATATGAGATGTACCTTAAGGACAGGTTTTATAGTTAAAAACTATTCAGTGTTTTAACAGAATTTTAAACACATTTTATTATGTTTTAAACCAATAACTCTATACACAGGTATTTTTTTAGGACAGTTTTAATATCAAACAGTTGACTCTATTGGGTGTAAAAATGGACTTCTCAAACTCAAAAAAAAAAAAAACCCAAACCATGATTTTGCTTAGGATAATTGAATCATACAGTTTTCTGACTTGGTCAGAATAATGCAAATGCAACATTATAATTTGTGATTTATATTAATTCAGGTCAACATGAATTAATGTTATGTAGAGTTTTCCACCTTGGCACATTTATTTCTTAGTAAATTTTTAAAACTTCTAGAGTTTGTTTTTTCTAGTTTGTGTCAGCACAGAAAAATAATATATGTAAAGATAAAAAAAAAATCCATTTCAATGAGAAGATACTTATGTACCCAGTTGTTAGAATCTTTTGAAAACTTATTCCAAAATGTGTACACCTGTGTATATTAACATTATTAGCTATTTTTTGAGTTGGCATACATATTGATAGTGCCCCTTATTCAGTTCCACCCAACTATAAGATTCAGAGGGT
>NW_011888878.1:5249945-5259392 GCF_000151845.1 Pteropus vampyrus
GGTTTAGATGTGAGAGAAGAGGAAGCATGAGTTATCACGACATGGTTTTTGTCCTAAACTACTAGAAGACTTACCATTTTCTCAGACTGGGGAGACTGAGAGGAAAGGATAAGGAAGATACAAGCACAGTTCCTCTCCCTGTCCTTTTAGTGCCACATTTGTGTTTCTAAGCTTAACTTAGTTATTAAAACCTATAGTTATAAAAATATAAATAATATATATTACTTTCAATATTATTAAAGACCTACACAATCATATTCCCACAAAATGATGGGATTTTTTCCCCTTGTTTCTAACTCCAATGCCTAACATTCAAACACTTGACAATGTTAATTGTAACCCTTCCAAGTAATGTTAATTATCTGATTTGTATATATATGAGATGTACCTTAAGGACAGGTTTTATAGTTAAAAACTATTCAGTGTTTTAACAGAATTTTAAACACATTTTATTATGTTTTAAACCAATAACTCTATACACAGGTATTTTTTTAGGACAGTTTTAATATCAAACAGTTGACTCTATTGGGTGTAAAAATGGACTTCTCAAACTCAAAAAAAAAAAAAACCCAAACCATGATTTTGCTTAGGATAATTGAATCATACAGTTTTCTGACTTGGTCAGAATAATGCAAATGCAACATTATAATTTGTGATTTATATTAATTCAGGTCAACATGAATTAATGTTATGTAGAGTTTTCCACCTTGGCACATTTATTTCTTAGTAAATTTTTAAAACTTCTAGAGTTTGTTTTTTCTAGTTTGTGTCAGCACAGAAAAATAATATATGCAAAGATAAAAAAAAAAAAACCATTTCAATGAGAAGATACTTATGTACCCAGTTGTTAGAATCTTTTGAAAACTTATTCCAAAATGTGTACACCTGTGTATATTAACATTATTAGCTATTTTTTGAGTTGGCATACATATTGATAGTGCCCCTTATTCAGTTCCACCCAACTATAAGATTCAGAGGGTGCGAGTTCTCAGAATCCAGTAGAGAAGACAAACACATATACTAACTTCATTAAATGTTTGTAAATATTGAGATATAAGCAGATATTAAAGGAACATAAACAAGTAAGAATTTCCTATAACTCTGGACATTATCTTTGCATTGATAGAACTCCTCTTAGGAAAATTGGTTGGGTGCCTAGGATAATTTTGCTTCTTTCACCTTTGACAGGCTGTTTTCATCTTAAGCCTCACATTCCTGTCTCCTATTGTTATCAAACTCAAGGGATTCCTTTCGCCTACATGCATCAAAGCCAAAGGAGACAGGTGTTTGCAGCAAAGAAAGTAGAGGTTTATTTAAGGAAATGGCACCAAGCCTGGAGACACAAGTGAGCTAGCGTTCTAAGACCAGGCTTCCCTGGTCTCTAGGGGATAGGTTATACAGGGAAAAGAGCATTAGTCATGGCAACTAAGGGAGTTTGGGTTGTGGGCTGTACTGATTGTTTGGGGCTAGGGTAGGAAGCAGTTGATTGTTGCATCAGGTCCTGATGTCAGTCATGGCGTTATTCTGTCTGGTTTCAAGGTGATACTGGTAGGGTCCTTCCAGTTTCATGGATCTCGGGGGTAAAACATAACTGAGGTTAAGATGTTATCTTTAGTTTGACTAAAACTCTTTCTGTAGTCACTATACTTGAGGCTTTGTTTCTAAGACTTTCATGATGACCTAAGGGCTTAATGATTAAGGGAGTGGTCATGCAGTATGTAGAAGGATAAGAAAAGCAAGTGAGCACAAGGCCAGTTTGAATCAAGGAGAAAGAGAAGTGAAAAATTCATTTTAAAGAAGTGAAGCTTTGCAGTTACACTACCTCCACAAATTTACTGGTTTGTGCAGATGATGTTCCTGCCACCTCTGCTGGATAATGACAGCTGCAGCACACTGCTCTTCTCTTGGAGAACAGCAGCTGCCCTTTCTAGAGCAAAAACATTCTTCTGGGTAGCTAAAATTTAGACTTCTTTCTAATTAAGGTACCTTTACAAGGATGCCTTCGTGAAGACCACATGTATAGACAAAAGATCCGCCATGGTCTTCAGTCTAATAACTGTGCCATTTATAAAGATTAGTGACAGCTGAGGAAGGCCATTTATGTTTTGAATTTGGTATGTAATACATTTATGATATATGTGTGTGTATATATATATATGTGTGTGTATATATATGTACATATAAAATATATGTGTGTGTATATATATATACATATATATACACACACACACGCACACACATTAATATATAATGTATAATATATAGTAATGTGTGTTTAGTGTTCAAAATTTTTTGGTTGAGATGTGTTAATTATTTTTTTCCTTACAAAAGGGATTATAAACCCTGTAGGTAAATAAGAATTCCCATTTTGGGGAACTAAAGATTCTGGTCATGAATTCTAACATGTGGGATGTGTGTATTTGGGAGGGGGTTCCCCACACCCACAAGCAATTATCCGTCACCAGCTTGGTGTCCTGTAATTTAACTCAATTCTGACACTACCCAGGGAAACCATCAATTCTACAGGTTAAGGGCTCAGTCCCACAAGACAGCCTTTCACTTCAGAGGCAGTCTCAGGCCCTGGGTGTTACCTGTGCTTTTGCCCAATCAGCTACAAATCAGAGATTCCCATGGGTTACAGGTTGAGGGTCAGTCCTACAAGACTGCCTTCCCCGCTTCAGAAGTCAGTCAGAAGCCTAAGTTATCACCTATGCATCTCACAGACCCCCTTCTCAGGTTTGATTAATTTGTTAGAGCAGCTCAGAACTCAGAGCATTTCACTCATTAGATTACTGGTTTATTATAAAGTATATAACTCAGGAACAGCCAGATAGAAGAGATGCGTAGGGTAAGGTATGGGAAAAGGGCTTGAAACTTTCATACTTTCCATGATCATGCCACTATCTCCAACTCTTCACCAACCAAGAAACCTCTGAACCCCATCCATTTGGATTTTTATGGAGGCTTCAGTGCATAGTCACGACTGGTTAAATTATTGGTCATTGGTGATTGATTTAACCTTCAGACACTCTCCCCTCCCCTCTTCATCAAAGAGTGGGACTGAAAGTTTCAACCCTTTATTCAAGGTTGGTTTCCCGGACAACCAGCCCTTAGGTGCTTTCCAAAAGTTACCTCATTAACATAAACCCAATTGTGATGAAAGGGGCTTGTTATGAATGGCAAGACATCTACTTCACCTTGATGGCCCTGAAGCCATTTCAGGAACTGAGGACAAGAGAACAGATATAACAAGGTGCTCTCATTGGTCTTATTGCTCACAGAATTCTAAATTTGGGGGAGCCATGAGCCAGGAACCTGAGATGGATATCAAATATATATTTCTTATAAAATCACAATGTCACAGGAACTAGCTGTAGAGATGTCTTATCCAGTGTAAACTAATTAGAGAGCATGGCCAATAGAACTACAGGTTCACATAGGGATTTCCCATTTTAGAGATATAACTGATGCACTTGTCTGTCTGAATTGATACATCATTTAGTACTTACTTTTCTATCCTTATGCTGCCCTCCCTATAACTTCTGTAGTAAATACACTGATATACAGGGCTTTCCCTTTTTTTCAGGAAATAATAGAGCTCTAATTATTTTTTGAGAAGTCAGGAATTAAAAATTTAAATAATAAAATGGAATAGAAATATTACCCATTTTATTATAATTAAGCTTTGTTGAACTTTTGCCTGCTACTTAGAAAATAGAACAATTATAGATGAGTAAAATATATTGTGTGCTGATTAATCACAAGAGCGAGATCATTAGAAGTTGCTGACAAACTAAAATTAGCAATTTAGTGGATTAAACTGGAGTGTCATAATTTACATTTTTACAAATGTTATATCATTCTAAGATAAGGTAGTCCCTAATTGCAGTTATCAATTTGCGGACTTAGTAGTAAATACAGTAATTGAAGTTCTAGAATTTGTTTTAAAAGAAGTTTTAAATTCCATATAAGGGCATATAAAACTTTTTTTTATTAGGTTTTGGTTCCCAAGTTTTTAAGACACTAGTACTTATTATTGAACTATAGATAATGAAAGACAATTGTAACCTCCAATACCAAGAGAAGAAAAAAATTTCAGTGTTAAAGTCTCAAATATCAAAGAGATAACCAATAGTAAATAGTAAAAACTTTCCTATAAAAATTATTAAATCATAATATATATGTTTATTCATGTTTTGGAATGTATATTTCTACCAAAATGACTACCAATAAATTACAATTACTTGTTTCTTTCTTAAAACAAAATAATTGCAAAGAAAATTTCAGAGAGAATACTAGAAAATTTTAAAAATTACTTTCAAATTTTAAAGATCTTTTTAAAAGTCATAGAGAAATATTTTTCTAAAAAAAATTAGCCTGTCTTTCTATTTTGTTTTCTAATTATTGCTGATAAACAGAAATAGTTATTTTTGAATATGCACCACAGCAACAGTGTTACTTTTTTTTTCTAATAGTTTGTAGATTCTTCTAGGTTCTTTATACACATGTATATAAAATACACTACCATTAATTTTTAAAAATGTAAATATCTAAGAGCCCCGAATAACCAAGTCGGTCTTGAAAAACAGGAAAAGAGGACTTAAACTAACAGTAAAAATAGATACACAGGTGATAAGCTGATTTATGACAAAAATGATTAAGCAGTGCAGTTCTTGGTGTTTTTTTTAATAAATGATGCAAGATCAAATGAACATCATATGTAAAAAATATATATATCTTGATCTGTACTTCACACACCAAAGTCAATTCTAGAGGGATTACAAATTTAAATGAAAAAATAATAAAGCTTTTAAAATGAAATATAGGAAAGCATCTGAATGACCTTTAATAGGCTGTGATTGGAGAAATCCCCAAGATCATCATCAGGTTTAATAATTTACTACAACAGAACCCAGCAAAGCATGATTACAGTTTACTTCAGTGAAATAATGCAGATTAAAATCAGCAGCAGGTAAAGGTATGTAGAGCAGGGGGCAAGAAAGATCAAGTACAGAGAGCTTTCAGTTGTCCTCTCCAGTGGAGTTGTATGAACGTGCTTGCTTCTTCCAGCAACAATGCACACAGAATATTGTCAGCCAGTGAAACTCAAAAAGCCTTAGTGTGCAGGGGTTTGTGGTGGGGGCGGGGCGGGGGTGTGTGTGGCTCTCTTCCCACATTGCTGACCTTATTCTCCAGTTCCTCCAGACAACATTGTGATACTACATGTCCCAAGGCCCCCACCATTGTTAGTTTAGACTGTTTGGCATGGCTTAATGCCCCCCCCCAAGTAAACAAGTGACACTCTTATGAGGCAAGACATTCAAAGGACTTACAGGTTACTTCCCAGAAGCCAGGGGCAAGGGCCATACCTTTCTTTGAACAATGTTAAGTTTTTACTACATACAGGTAGTAAATGCCAAAAGCTCTTGCCAGAAGGATAAAAAATGATCGTCTTGTATTAAGAACTTTCATTCATTGAGAGAATGATCCAGCAATTCATAAAGTAGAAAATATCTCCAGTACACATACTGCCAAAGACTAGCATTCAGATTATGTAAAGCAGTGGTCCCCAAACTTGTTGGCACCAGGGACCAGTGCTCTTATGAGTATCTACTGCCTGATGATCTGAGGTGGACCTGAGACAGTGATGCTAGCGCTGGGGAATGACTGCAAAGACAGAAGAAGCTTTGCTTGGTCACCTGCCGTTCACCTCCTGGTGTGTGGCCCAGTTCCTAACAGGCCACAGACCGGTACCAGTCCACGGCCCAGGGGTTGGGGACCCCTGATGTAAAAAACTCATACAAATCAATACAAAACAAATCCAATTAGGAGGTGGGGGCAAGAACAAAAAGCACTTTAAAAAAAGAAGATATACAAACCACATCTTCATTAGTTAAACTCAGCCTAAGATAAATTAAAGCTATGATATGTTATCATATGTACCTTGCCTAGATAGCTGAAATGAAAAAGGTGGGCAATGCTAGAGTCAGCAGTCATACATACCTCTTATACACTGGTGGGAATGTCAATTAGAACAACCACTTTGGAAGACTGGCAGTATCTACTAAAGGTAAACATATGCATACCCTATGACCCATCAATTCTATTTCTAGGTATACCCAAGGAAAATGCATGCATTCATTCACCAAGATATAAGAATATTCATATCAACAATATCCATAATAGCAAAAAACTGAAGAATACTCAAATGTCCATTAATAAAGAATAAATAAACTATGGTACCTTCACACAGTGGAATGTGATACAGCAATGAAAATTAATGATCTACAGCTAGCTATACAAAACAATATGAATTTCACGAACAAAATGTTGAGGAAAAGACAGACACAAAAGTACATTCTATGTGATTCCACTTAGATAAAGTACAAGATCAGTAATTAGAAATCAGTTATCTTTAGGCCGTACAAAAGGTATTATAGTGACTGGAAGGTGCACAAGGCCTTCTGGGGTACGGACACAGTTCTACTTAATCTACACACTAGTTATGTAGGCATTTTCAGTTTGTAAAACATAAGTCGTACACAAGTGTTTTCTTTCATCAGCCAAGTTTACATTTATGAGATAACATGAGAAGCATCATGCTTTAATAGAAATAATGAGAGTAGAAGTGAATTATTGTGCAGTTAATGAGGCTTAAGCTTCAGGTCTCCTCACTTTCATGGGACCCTGTAATTGCCGGGAGTTTCTAGGAGCAGTAGTTGGGTTCTAGGTGCAGTGAGGAAGCCAAGTTGCAGACAGTAGCATTTCTATGTAAATGTTTCTGGTTAAATTGCCTAAAAAGATCTCAGAAGAAAGGGACCTAAATTGCCAGTCCTCCAGTAATTTGTCATATTCTCATTCTAAAAATATTCACTTTATGCCTAATTCTGTATTTTTAAATTCTTAAATATGAACCCTTCCCCCCTACACACTGCAATTCACTAGTGTATAAACTTCAGCTTCCACCAACTTAGATGTGCCTCTGCCTATGGTTTGATTTTTATCCCTGGCACCAAATTTTTCATTCCTTTTCCTTGTATTAATAGGCTTCATTTCTGTTAAAGAAACTGTTTAGTACTCACACTAAATAATCATAGTTTGTCAGTCATTGTTTCAAGTAAAAATAGTGTGCTGGGTAAAAAGCAGCTGTTCGAGCTTGCAACCCAAAAGACATAGAACGTGCTTTTTTCCGAAGATGTATTTTAGTATGTAGCGGAAATAATTTACGTATATTTCCTATTCATCACATAAAATGTTAAAAGGACATGTACTCAATAAAATTAATGGTTTTCCCTAAGTTTTTTCAAAGACATTCTTAAAACCTTTTTTTTCTTTTCCAACATTTGTGTGGCAGGGTAGAATACAATGACTTAATTCATGCTAGCAGTTTTATTTACCATTGCTTTTGCATCATCGATGCAAATGTCATTGTGCATTTTCCAAAATAAACTATGAAATTCAAAAAGTTTATTTGATATTTTATTTCATATAAGTTGTATTTACTGGCAATCATTCAAATAAAAGATCTTTGACAATTAGTTGGTTCTGATACCAGACAGATACAGGCAAAATAGCAAGTCCAGCAAAATCTGTAGCCCTGCCCATTTTTTAAGGTTAAATGACAATTCTGCAGACAAGATATGTTTCATGATTTCAGTTAAATCTTTAAAAAGTTACTATAAATTTGGAAAACTGAACTTCCATGATTTATTTTACTGACTTTTCATCTAGCAAGTATTATATTGTCACATAGCTTTATTAATAATATGTGTGCTCCAGGTACAATACAGTAATTCATTCTGTAAAATGTTTCAGTGGCTTTTTCATTTCTAATTTCAAAAGCTAGAATAAATAATGTTCAATTTTAATGTGCTTATCATCTATTTTTAAATGTTCAGTTCTTTTTTTTAAAAAACTGATCTCAAAATGAAACTACAACTTGTCTGAAAAATTTTTATTACATAAGATACAAGGTAAATTATTAACATCTATAAAGCCAAGAAAAATATATTTTTGTTATACATTTATTAATTTACATTGTATCCAGTTTCTTTAGATTATTTTCTTCCATAAGTCAGAGGACTCTTGTTATCTCAGTTTCATCTTTTTTTGGTATCTTTTAAACATAGTACAGCTGTAGGTTGAGAAAGTAATTCTAATCTTTTTAAAGTCAATGATCCATCTATTTCCCATGTTGTTCAATCCTTTGTGTAAATTCAAATTTCCATCTGGTATCATTTTTATTCTGTACTTTTTCCTTTAACATTTCTTGTATTGTAGTTTTGTAGTGATGAAATTTCTCAAGTGTTTAGTCTGAAAAAGTCTGTCATCTCAATTTTTGAAATATTTTCTCTAGATCAACGTTTTTTAGAAAAAGATTTTTGCTCCATTATTTTCTGCCTTGCATAGTTTCTGAGAAGAAGTGTGCTGTTATTTATAGCTTTGTTTCTCTGTATATAATGGGCCTTTCTTCTCTGGTTGCTTTTAAGATTTTCTTCTTTACCACTGCTTTTCAGCAATATGATTATTATGTGTTTTAGTGTGGTTTTCTTCATGTTTCTTTTACTTGGGTGGCATTGAGTTTCTTGGATATGTAGATTTACACTTTTCATTAAATTTAGAAAGTTTTTACCTATGATTTCTTCAAGTATCATCTTTCTGTGATTCCTTACGTGTATGCTAAACCAGTGGGGACCCCTGTGCTAGATTACTCGATGTTTTCCCACAGTTCACTGATACTTTATTGAATTTTTTTTCAGTCTTATTTCTCTGTTTCATTTTGCATAGTTTCTATTGCTATATCTTCAAATTCACTAGTCTTTTCTTTTGTTGTATCTAATGTGCTGTTAATCCCATCTAGTATATATTTTTTTCATTTCATATCATGTATTTTTCAACTCTACAAGTTTTTGTAGTTCTCTGAAGAGTCTTCCAATTCTCTCCTTATCTATATTTCCCTTTCCTCTCTTCTATTCGAACATGTAGAATATATAGTAACTTTAATGTCCCGTGTCATTTCTGTGTCTATTTCTATTAAATTAATATTTATTATGGGTCATATTTTCCTGCCTCTTTGTATGATTGCTAAATTTTACTGGCTAGCGGGATTTTGAATATTATTGACAGATGCTAGATTTTAGTGTATTTATTTAAATATTATTGGGGTTTGTTTTGAGATGCAATGAAACTACTTGAAATTAGTCTCATACTCTTGAGGCTTGTTTTAAATTTTGTAGGATGGGTCAGAGTAGCCTTTAGTTAAGAACTAGTTTGGCCCCTGTATTAAGATAATGCCTCTCTGAAAATTCAATCCCATGTCCAGTGTATTGGATGCCTCATGTATTAGACAGCCTTTCCATAAACTATTCCCAGATTATGAGAAAGTTAATGATTTTTCTGCTTCCTTCTTTCCAGTAGTTCTTTTCCTGATTTCTGATAGTTCCCGCA
>NW_011888878.1:5260242-5267634 GCF_000151845.1 Pteropus vampyrus
TACATTCAAGACACTTGAAGTTTTCCCAGGAATAATAGGTAGATATTTTATTTATATTTGCTTTGCAGGCCCATTTTTGTGGCTTTCTTAGAACAAAGAGACAATCTGATTTAAAGGTAAATTTAACTTCTTAAAAGGCAGGCATACTTATAACTCTTAAAAGGCATTTTTTCCCACTCTGTATTCATCAAGGGTTCAAAAGTATCTTATAGTCCAGTGTGTCATCTCTTTGCACAAATGTGGTCTAATAGAAAAATATTTGGTCTTTGCCACTGGCTACTAGCACAAAGCTTCTAAAATCTTTGGAATTTTCTTAGTGATAAGACAAGTCCCTAGATAGCTTTAGGATGGGGCTGGTCACTAGAAAGACTAATCCATGATTAGAAGCTTGGAACTTTCAAACCCAATCTCCAGGATGGGGAGAGGAGCTGAAGATTATTTATTGCTAATGACTAATAATATAAGCAATCTTGCCTATGTAATGACACCTCCACAGAAACTCCTAATTTATGGATTCAGAGAGCTTCCTGCTTGGTGAACTCGCTGAGGTGCTAGGAGGGTAGTGCATCCAGAGAGGGTATGGAAGCTCCATACCACCACCGCTGCCATCCCCATACCTTGCTGCATGCATCTCTTCCATTTGGAAGTTCCTGTGTTATGTCTTTTATAATAAACCAGTAATAATAAGTAAAATGCTTTCCTGAGTTCTGTGAGTTGTTCTAGTTGAGTTATCAAACCTAGGGGGAATGTCAGGGGAACCCTTGAACATTTAGTCTGCTGAGCAGAAATGTAGGTAGGCTTTGTACCCTATTTGTGGCCAGCGTCTGATATGGGGGCATTCTCATGAGACTGCGCCCTTAAACCTGTGAAGCCTGATGCCAACTCCAAGAGTTGATGTCAGAATTGAATTTAATTGTTGGACATCTATCTGTTATGGCAGTTAGTTGATGTGAGTAAAAAAACTTTCAACCAATATCTATTTTTACAATGACAGTTGTAATGGGCCGAACTGTGTCCCCCTGAAAAGTCATATGTTGAAATCCTAACCCCCAGTATGTAACTTTATTTGGAGATAAGGTCTTTAAAGAGATGATTAACTTAAAATGAGACTGTTAGGGTGAGTCAAAAGGAGGAAATTTGGACACATATATACACACCAGGGGTGTGCACATAGAGAGAAAAGGCCACATGTAGAGGCAGTAAGAGTTCAGCCATCTTCCAGCCAAGGGCAGAAGCCTCAGAGGAAATCAACACTGCTAATATCTTGATTTTAGACTTCCAGTCTCCAGAACTTTGAGAGAATAAATTTCTGTTTTTTAAGCCACCCATTCTGTGGTATATTGTTATGGCAGCAAACTAAAACAACAATTTATTTCTCTCTTTATTTCCATTGATTTTATATGCTTATTTCAGGCCTGAGTATTTTGCCTGGAAATTTTAGGAGTGCATTAACTAGTATCCCAGTCTAAATTCTTTCCCAATCCAATGATTTGAATCATGATTTTGAAACTTAAAAACTCAGTACATAAACTAAATATCAGAATTAGTAGCATGAAAGATCAAGTGGAGGAAAATCTTAAAGCACAGAACAAAAATACAGATGGATGGAAAGTACTAAAGAAATGATAAATACAGAAGACTCAACAGTAAGTAGTAACAGGAGTTCCAAAAGGGGACAGATTAAAGATGGAGTAGCATCAATAATTAAACATTTTACAGAAAAAAAAAGAAAAAAATTTCCTGGAGTAGAGAAAGACATTCCTCTGCAGAATAAAAGAGCTCACTCAGGCAGGATTGATGAAGAAAAACACTGTTGTGGAAAATAAGACCATAGACTCAAAAGTTAAGAGTTAAGTATTTACTAAAAGTGATGCTGAAGATAAGGAGAGTTCCGATCAGCTATAGGAGATCAACCATAACCTATTTTTTCATACATAAAAATTATCATGGTTTTCTTTTATACAGTAGCACAATTAAAGCCAAATTCTAAGAATAGTATTATAGTCGACAGAGAAGAAAAGACCTCAGGGACAGCTAATGAGAAAGGAAAATATCAGCAGTCACAAATTAGCAGACAAAAATGGCTACCTGGAAGAGGTATAGATATCAGACAATTAGAAAGGGTCATAGAATCTATTTATTAATACCTTAGGGTCCTATCATTTTTGTTGATATTTCAACTTTTTCCTTCACGTACTGACTTTTAATACTATTTTGTTATGGACATATTAGAAATAATCTAGTTAAATTTTAAGGATAAAAAAAAGTCTAATTAGATTCCATGGAGAAAGAATATAAGGAACAAGAATCAGACCAGAACAGACTTTTCACTCATACTATTAGAAGCTAAAAGAAAATTTAGTGTCATTTATATTGAGAAAAAAGGATTATGCTCCGATAACTAGAACAACAAAGATATTTAATTGTCTATTTCAAGGAAAGTTGTTTGGAATTAAGTGAAGATTGATAGAATATATCACTCAGTAGTAAAACTGAGGAAATAGTGAATAGTAAATAATAAATCTGTAATCAAACAACAAGCAAATGAAAGAAAATACATCAAGACATGGGAAGATAGTCTAAATGAAAGAGTGATGAGCTCTGACACATCTGTTACCTAAAGAGAAATACAGAAATGCAGAGTGGTTGAGTAGGTGTAAAATAAGTTTTAACTTTTGAGTCTTGAAATTGAAGTGGCAATACTGCAAGAGAGCCCTGATAGCAGACGCTAACTAAAGACAATTACAATAGATCTGCAAATCCTAGGAGTTTGGGGATGAGGAGAGGAAAATAAAACTGTTCTAAATGGCTCATCTAGTGAAGGAATAGAGCACCTGGCAAACATATAG
The DNA here is from genome assembly GCF_000151845.1 of Pteropus vampyrus. Lineage (NCBI taxonomy): Eukaryota > Metazoa > Chordata > Mammalia > Chiroptera > Pteropodidae > Pteropus > Pteropus vampyrus. Next base: position 5,263,092 of record NW_011888878.1, read on the forward strand.
TTGCTATCTTCTCTTTATATAACCCGTACTTTCACATGGATTTCACCTTGAGTATATGAAAATGATAGTCACCAGTTGAATGAAACAGTACAATAGAGTTTCCTAATAAAAGATAAATAATAGTTATGATCAAACAAACAGGAAAACTAAATAAGGGAAATATTTAAAGGGAAATAAGGAAAAAATTTTCAAAATGCAGACAAAGGTGAAAGGAATAAAACATATGAATGATTAAATTCTCAAATATATAAAACAGATTGGGTAAAAAAAGAACCCTATCAATATATTTCTTTTAAAAAATCATTTAAACAAAGTAGTGAAATGTTGAAAATTAAAAATATAGCAAAAAAGATAAGAAACTGCATACAAAAAAAGGAAAGGCAATATTAATATCAGATAAAATGAAAATTAAGGTTATAATTACCAAACAAGGTAAAAATATTCAATGATAAACACCCAGTTTACAAAGAGAATATAATAGTTATAAGGCAGTTTCAAATTTACCTTCTCTATTTTGCTTTGTGATGCTGAAACTAGAACTCTGAAAATTGCATTTTTGATTTGTCAGGTTGCTTCCTGTTAGGCTCTGGCAATAGGGGGCAATAAAGTGTGATGATAAAACAGAATGGAAAAGAAATTATTCTTTTTTTTTTCATTTGCTCTGTTCCTGTTAGCATCATCCCAGCAAAGTTTCACTGTTGGCAATAACAAACATTTCCTTATAGCAGTAGTTGCCTTTAGTTTGCAGATCCTCAAACACCAGGCTGATTGTGACACTTCAGGGAAAGTGACACCAATGGTCACTTTAGTTTCTCTTAGTACTCAATCCCAAGAGTCTCCTTATCTAAACTCAGAAATGCCAGCACTAGCCAGGCAGTACACCCTCCTTTGGTCTCCCAGCTCTGGATGTGGTAATTGCTTCTAGTAGTTTCTTGTTATGCCTTTTAGAACTTTTTATATTAAATTATATCACTTAAATAATTATGTGGGATTCTGAGAAAGTGATGATGGAAAAGGTAGCATAGGTTTGAGATCTTTTGACTTCCCACATAAAAACAGGCATTGCAACCAGATAATAAAGTAAAAAACAGTATTTGTAAACAAACAAGACAACAGGGTATCCTCACAAGCTGGAAATCATGGCAATTTGATTCATGAATAGCAGTTAAAACTGGGAGAGATTTAGCATATTCCAATAATCAGAGATAAGTCTTAAGAGCTGGCTAGTTCCCATAAATTCTCATAACTGACCCAGTAGGGCTCCCTTCAAGTGCAAGGCCTCAAACTGAAGAGAAACTTCTGGGATGAAACAAGATTGTTCACCATCGAAACAACTGAGATGAAAGAAAATGAAGGTCCAGGAAAAAGGGAGAAGGAAACAGAACTGGAAACTGTACCAAACAAGCCATCATAGATTTACAAACATGAAAACAACAGAGAAAGGAGCTCATAAGAAAAGCAATCTAAGAAGACTAAATCTAAGAAGTCATAAAAATTAGATCCACATAAAAATAAGCATTGATAACCATTGAAGTCAAATACCATACAAATAACTATAAGAAAAAATGACAATAAGAGAATAACCGTGAAGGCAAATAAACCACACTAGAAAGATATATGCAACATATATGCAAATTGAAAATACCATTTTGAAATGAGCTGAAAGACATTAAGAAGAGACAAGATATGAAAAAACAAAAGAATTAGAAAAACTCAGAAATAGCTGATATAGCTAAAAAAAAAACCTGATGAATAAACTAGAAAACATAACACACACATGCACACACACACTAAACACAACAAATGATGCCTTACTACAAATAGTTGATTAAAAGAAGGGAATTTTAAAACAAAAACAAAATGGAGATAAAAAGGAATTGAGAGAAAATATTGGGTATATAAAAAATAGATTCAACCTAAAAAAAAGAAATCTAGGGAATAGAACAAATATTCAAAACTTGTTGAAACTATTATTGTAAAATACACTGCTATCTGAGAATATCAATTCAGAACAATGATGGTGAAAATAAATTCTAGTAAAATTACAAGACTTTAAAAAAAAGAAAAAATATTTGAGAATCTAGGAAATAGAACACATATTTCATAAGGGCAACAAAAGTATATTATCACTAGGTTCTTTTTTCTTTAACAACAATGCTTTATTCAAGAAGAAATAGATTAACATATTTAAGATATTCAAGTGGGATAAAGTATGAGTGGAATAAAGCAACTGAGTAATTATGATATATTCTAAATCTTGTGACCCTGAGAACAAAGATCCTCAATGTGGAAGAAAGGAAATACAGATGTAAAATTTAAAAGGTTAAGTAAAAACCTATAGGTCTGAATTTGTAAAATCCTAGAAAAAGGTAACTATAGTAGCAAATATCAACTCTAGCTTCTAGACTATTGTTGTGACATACAATCTTCTAGACTATTGTTGTGACATACAATCTAGCTTCTAGACTATGATTGTGACATACAATCTTGAAAACTTTGGCTTCCTTAAGAAATGACTGATTCCAGATCCCCAGCAGAAAATGTACTTGAACATCTTGAAATACTATATAGCAGAGAAACAAACACATTACAAAGGTCACATCAAAAGGATTCAGAAGTCAGGTGGCCCAGGCAAAGTGGCATAGAGGATGGAGGCTTTGTTCATCACCTTTTGCAACCAAATCAAAGTTGTGATGGAAACAGAGCAAACAGCAAGCAAAGTCGCCAGGGGTCTAGATGAACAGAAGCACTACAACTATGTAGAGGAACAGGCAATCACCCCACAACAGTAGGAGGTAGGAAGGGGCGAAGAACAAGGCTGCCTGGTCCTGAGTGGCTGAGTGGGACAGCAGTGGCAGTCGGCAGCTGCAGATGCCTCTTAAAGGTGCCATGTCTGTAACAAGACTTTTATGGTAACGGACTCACTCACTCTGAGCACCAGTGCTGGGTCGGCTGCTCGGGAGACACCAGGGACTTACAAGGGAACACTAAGTTGTTGGAGTGAGGGCCAGAGGTGAGGCTCTCTCCCTGGCAGAAGTGCCAGAGATACTCACTGTTCCTCTGTTGAGCCCCTCCCCCACCCAGTGTGCACAGGCAGCACTGCCATGGCTGAGATGTCATCAAACTGGATAACAGTTGCTCCACACAGAAGATTCCCTGAAACTGTCTCCCCCAACTTGTAGCCCTATCCAAGCCACATCCAGTTGTATCCTCGATGAGTTCCATGGGCCTTGCCAAGCAGCTCTAAGACTCACACTGGTGGCAGCTGGCCTCATTTTCTGGTGTGGTTTCTTGAAGCAACTAGAAGCACAACATCTGTGAATTGCTTGCTGAATCTTAATAGGTGGCCCGAGAGAGGCACAGCCTGGGGTTTAACTTGGCCTGCAGCTAGACCCGTCTCAGGACTGTGCCACTGGATACCTACTACACAAAGCCACACTAATAAGACTGGGAGACTTAGGAGCTTTGCTTAGTACATAGAAACAGATACAGCAAGGCAGCCAAAATGGGAAGACAAATAAGCAAAAACCATATGAAAGAACAGAACAGAGATCCAGGAAAAATGGAGTCAAGCAATCTAACAGATACAGAGTTCGAAACACTGGTTATAAAGATGCTCGATGAAATGAAGAGAAGTGTAGATGAACTCAGTGAGAACATTAACAAAGTGATAAAAAACATAAAAATAGAAATGGAAATTATAAAAGAGAACCATTCAGAAATGAAGAATACATTATCTGTGATAAAAGAGTATATTAGAGGGAATCAATAGAGTGGATAAAGAAGAGGATCAAACCACCGATATGGAAGATGGGGAAGCCAAGGATACCCAATCAGAATGGCAGGAAAAAAGAAGCCAAGGTTCTAATTTAAGGAGCTTATGGGACAAAAGTAAATGTAGAAAACATCCGTGTCATAGGGATACCTGAAGGAGAAGAGGGAGAACAAGAACAAGAAAAATTACATTATTTGAAGAAATAATAATGGAAAACTTCCCTAACCTAGTGAAGGAAATAGATATTCAACCCCAGGAAGTTCAGAGAATCCCCAAAAAAGATGAACCCAAAGAGGCTCACGCCAAGACACATTACAATTAAAATGCCAAAGGTTAAATACAAAGAGACTCTAAAAAGCAGCAAGAGAAAATCAGTTACCTACAAGGGAGCACCCATAAGACTGGTAGCCGATTTCTCAACAGAAACTTTGCAGAAAAGGGTTTGGCACAAAATATTCAACCTGATGAAAACCCAGGATCTACAACCAAGAATACTTTACCCAGCAAAGATATCATTTAGAGTCAAAGGACAGATAAAGAGCTTCCGAGACAAAAACAAGCTAAATGAATTCATCATCACCAAGCCAGTATAATAGGAAATGTTGGAGGGACTTCTTTAAGGAGAAAAAACATGTATCAAAAACATGAATAAAGAATGTTAATAACTACATACCTACCAACAAGTACCTCAAGTGGAAAAGAATTAAGTGCTCCAACCAAAAGATAGAGTGGATGAATGGATAAGAAAACACGACCCCTACGTATGCT
>NW_011888878.1:5268649-5278045 GCF_000151845.1 Pteropus vampyrus
GGGGCGAAGAACAAGGCTGCCTGGTCCTGAGTGGCTGAGTGGGACAGCAGTGGCAGTCGGCAGCTGCAGATGCCTCTTAAAGGTGCCATGTCTGTAACAAGACTTTTATGGTAACGGACTCACTCACTCTGAGCACCAGTGCTGGGTCGGCTGCTCGGGAGACACCAGGGACTTACAAGGGAACACTAAGTTGTTGGAGTGAGGGCCAGAGGTGAGGCTCTCTCCCTGGCAGAAGTGCCAGAGATACTCACTGTTCCTCTGTTGAGCCCCTCCCCCACCCAGTGTGCACAGGCAGCACTGCCATGGCTGAGATGTCATCAAACTGGATAACAGTTGCTCCACACAGAAGATTCCCTGAAACTGTCTCCCCCAACTTGTAGCCCTATCCAAGCCACATCCAGTTGTATCCTCGATGAGTTCCATGGGCCTTGCCAAGCAGCTCTAAGACTCACACTGGTGGCAGCTGGCCTCATTTTCTGGTGTGGTTTCTTGAAGCAACTAGAAGCACAACATCTGTGAATTGCTTGCTGAATCTTAATAGGTGGCCCGAGAGAGGCACAGCCTGGGGTTTAACTTGGCCTGCAGCTAGACCCGTCTCAGGACTGTGCCACTGGATACCTACTACACAAAGCCACACTAATAAGACTGGGAGACTTAGGAGCTTTGCTTAGTACATAGAAACAGATACAGCAAGGCAGCCAAAATGGGAAGACAAATAAGCAAAAACCATATGAAAGAACAGAACAGAGATCCAGGAAAAATGGAGTCAAGCAATCTAACAGATACAGAGTTCGAAACACTGGTTATAAAGATGCTCGATGAAATGAAGAGAAGTGTAGATGAACTCAGTGAGAACATTAACAAAGTGATAAAAAACATAAAAATAGAAATGGAAATTATAAAAGAGAACCATTCAGAAATGAAGAATACATTATCTGTGATAAAAGAGTATATTAGAGGGAATCAATAGAGTGGATAAAGAAGAGGATCAAACCACCGATATGGAAGATGGGGAAGCCAAGGATACCCAATCAGAATGGCAGGAAAAAAGAAGCCAAGGTTCTAATTTAAGGAGCTTATGGGACAAAAGTAAATGTAGAAAACATCCGTGTCATAGGGATACCTGAAGGAGAAGAGGGAGAACAAGAACAAGAAAAATTACATTATTTGAAGAAATAATAATGGAAAACTTCCCTAACCTAGTGAAGGAAATAGATATTCAACCCCAGGAAGTTCAGAGAATCCCCAAAAAAGATGAACCCAAAGAGGCTCACGCCAAGACACATTACAATTAAAATGCCAAAGGTTAAATACAAAGAGACTCTAAAAAGCAGCAAGAGAAAATCAGTTACCTACAAGGGAGCACCCATAAGACTGGTAGCCGATTTCTCAACAGAAACTTTGCAGAAAAGGGTTTGGCACAAAATATTCAACCTGATGAAAACCCAGGATCTACAACCAAGAATACTTTACCCAGCAAAGATATCATTTAGAGTCAAAGGACAGATAAAGAGCTTCCGAGACAAAAACAAGCTAAATGAATTCATCATCACCAAGCCAGTATAATAGGAAATGTTGGAGGGACTTCTTTAAGGAGAAAAAACATGTATCAAAAACATGAATAAAGAATGTTAATAACTACATACCTACCAACAAGTACCTCAAGTGGAAAAGAATTAAGTGCTCCAACCAAAAGATAGAGTGGATGAATGGATAAGAAAACACGACCCCTACGTATGCTACCTACAAGCAACTTACTTCAGATTAAAAGACACACAGACTAAAAGGAAAGGGATGAAAAAAGATATCGCCTTGATGGACCCTGCATGTATTGCACTGAATAAAGTAAATCAGATAGAAGACAAATAACATGATTTCACATACATGTGGAATCTAAAGGACAAAATAAACAACAGTAACAAGAAATGGAAACCAACTCATAGATACAGAGAATATTTTGAGGGTTACTAGATGTAAGGGGGTTTGGGGAAAAGTGAAAAAAGGCAAAGGGATTAAGAAGTACAAATGGATAGTTAAAAAATAGACAAGGAGATATAAAGTGTAGCATAAAGAAAATAGGTAACAATGATGTAATAAATATGTAAGGGGAAGTGGGGTACTAGATTATTGTGGTGATCACTGTGAGTTATATAGATCTCTAATCACTATGCTGTACAACTGAAATATATATTATTGTATGTCAACTACAACTGAAAAAGAAGCTCATTGAATTGTACAATGTAAATATGAGCAACTAATTATTATATTTCAATAAAAATTTGGAAGTCAAATTGAGGCCCTCACTGACCATACATTGTATAAAAATTACAATGGATTTAAAACAATCATATATGTGAGTTCATAATTAAATTTGTGAGCTCATAATAACATTAAATAATACTTTTAAAGACTTCATTGGGCACTGTGGTAAGCCTCTAAAGATATCCAATTCTTATGAGTTTTACTCTATGTGGAAAAAGGGTCTTTGCAGATGTATTAAGGATATTGAGTAGAGAGACTACTCTTAATTATCATCTGAGTGTTAAATGTAATCACAAGTATACTCATGAGGAAGGCAGAGGAAGACTTGACTATGGACAGAAAAGAAGACAATGTAATAGAAACAGTCAGAAAGAAAATGGGAAAAGGTTATGAGTGAAGGATTACAAGGAATGCAACTCTAGTCTCTAGAAAATAAAGAGATTCTCCCCAAAGCCTTTGGATTGAGTGTGGCCCTGCTGAAACCTTGATTTTAACTCCATAAGATTCATTTTAGACTTCTGGCCTCCTGAACTGTAAGAGAATAATATGTTTTTTTAAGTCATCGAGTTTGTGGTAATTTGTTACAGCAGCCATAGCAAACTAATATAGTCACAAATCATTGTTATAAATAAGAGGAAAGAAGCAAGCATTCATTTCACCCTTCCTAAATTAACAATACCAGTTGGTAAATAGTAAATGAGGGAATGTATTTTTATAAACTTGTTCCATCTAATAAATAACAACTTTAGGATATCACTGTTTTGTGAACAGCAATGAATTAATGAGTCTAGGCATTGAGCAAAAATGCCTACTAACATCAAAATCAAGTGAAAACAAGTTATATCTGCCTTCAGATGAAAGATTATAGTCTTATCAAAGGGATAAAAATGTAGTTTTACCAAGCTTCTAGATCCTGAAGAAAGTTTGCAGGAAATAGAAAAAAAAAATAGCTAAGAGTAAATTTTAGTGTCTAGGGATGCCTACTTGGTTGATTAAAAACTCCAAGGAAATTAGTATTATAAAAGTTGAGATAATGAATATGGGTGGGAGGGGGCTGTGAGCAGGAACGGGCACACAGAGAGGCTTCTAGGATGGCTAGCCAATTTCCATTTCTTGGCTAGGGTGGTAGTTATAAGGGTATTGTCTTAGACCATTTGGGCTGCAATAACAAAATACTACAGCTTGAGTAGCTTATAACAACAGAAATGTTTTTCTCACGGTTCTAGAGGTCACAGTCCATGATCACAGTACCAGCATGGTTGAACAAGAACCTTCTTCTGGGTGAGTTCCAGACTTTTATATCTTTGGTAGGCAGAAAAGGCTAGGGAGCTCTCCAGAACCTCTTCTATAAAATACTAATCCCATTCATGACTTTAGCACCACTCAAAGACCCTACCTACTAATACCACCACCTTTGAGGGTTAAGATTTTAACATATAAGTTTTTAGGGGACAGAAACATTTAGATCCATAGCATTACTATGAATTACTCATAGTAATTCATTAAGCTTCATTTTCTTTGGTGTGTTTTTCTGTAATTTTATTTTACTTTAAAATAAGGCAAAAAAGAAAATAGCAAGTAACAAGCACAGGACTAATGTTCCCACTAAACTAAAAATTTGGACAAAATATAGAAAACAACTGTTTCCAGACTTTGGAAAACAAGTAGCAAAAGAATGTGATCCTAAACAGAAGGGAAACAAATGAAGTGAGTCCTACAATCATTCTACTTTTCTAACTGGAGGCACTTTGTAGACTCCAAAACAGAAAGAGAGAGCCTGAACAGTCCTCAGAGATGTTTAAATTCAGATCAGCCAGAGTGGAGAAGCATTGTTGAAATACTAAGGCATTCAGGAAGAACCCCCAAAGGGTCGTACCATAGTAACAGGGCCAAAATGTGTTCATATTAAAGCTATTCTAGCACTTTATGAACAAAGCTTTTAAAAAGTCCTTGAATGAATAACTGTGCTACAAAAAAAAGCTCAACATTCTTTAAAGGAAGACTAAAATATTCAGACTCAACAACGTGAAGATCATCATATTTAGCATTGGTTCAAAATTAGTAGACATGCAGGTAAAAGTGACTAATAAGTAGAAGTGCAATTAGATAATAGGAAAAAAAATATAAAATAGGTGTTGAAATTAGCACATGCATTCTTTAAAACTGCAATTATAAATATTTTGAAAGATTTAGAGGAAAACATGAAAATGAGGATTGAAAGATATGAAAAAGAACTAAAATGAACATCTAGATCTAAAAATAGTATCTAAAATGAAAAAAAAAATGGGCTTAATGGAAGATTGTACTCTATAAAAGATCAATGAACTTAAATGTATAGCAATAAAAATTTTTCAAAGCACTGAGAGCAAGAGGCTGAAAATAAATGAACACACTCACTCTGTGAGCTGTGGGACAATAGCCAATAATCTAACATAAATATAAATGGTGTCCCAGAAGGAGGGGAAACAGAAAAGTTTTGATGAAATCACAGTGAATGTTTTTTTTTTTTTTAATATTTTTCATTTTTTCAGTTATAGTTGGGATATAATATTATATTAGTTTCAGGTGTACAACATAGTGATTAGACATTTATATAACTCACCCCTATAAATCCTAGTACTCACCTGACACCATAGTTATTACAATATTATTGACTATATTTCTTATGCTATACTTTATATCTCCATGACTATTTGTAATTACTAGTTTGTACTTCTTAATCCCTCTCCCTTTTTCACCTACTTCCTCAACCCCTTTCCCATTTGGCAACCATCAAAATGTTATCTATGTTTGTGAGTTTGTTTGTTTTGTTTGTTCGTATGGTGAATGTTTTTCAAATTTGAAGAAAATTATATACTCACAACTGCATGAAACTCAGTGAGCCCCAAGAAAACCATACCAAGGGATATAAAATTGTTGAAAATCAATGATAAAGAGAAAAATTTTAAATGAGCCAAAGACAAGGCATTTTACATGCAGTGGAATTAATAGGATAAGAATTAATATTGATTTCTTATTAAAAACAATATAAGCTGGAGGGCAATGGGAAAAACATCAAAGTTCTGGAAAAAACTATAATGAGATTCTAGTTGAAATATCCTTCAAAATGAAGGAAAAGTAAAGACATTTTTGGAACAAGCAAAGCTAAGAAAATATATCACTAATAGTCCAGTACTACAAGAAATGATAAAGGAAGTTATTTTAGGCTGAATAAAAATAATATGAGATAGAAATTTGGATCTGTACAAATGTTCTAACAATCCAATTAGAAAGCTGAGATTGTCAGACTAGATAAAAAAGCAAGAGCAGACTTTATGGTGTCCAAAATAATCACTTTAAATATAAAGACAATGATGAGTCTTTAAGTAATAAAAGAGCTAAAGTGACTATATTAATATCAGACCAAATAAACTTCAAGTCAAATGATATTACCAAAGTATAGAATGTCATCTCACAATAATTAAAGGATCAGTTCATCAAGAGGACATAACAATCCTAAATGGGTATATACCTAGTAATAGAGCTTTAAAATTCATGAAGTGAAAACTAAGAACTGAAAGGAAAAATAAATTAATTCATAATTATACTTGAAGATTTTAACTCAATTCAGCAATTGATAAAATAAGTTGACAGAAAATCATTTTATAGAAGACATGGACAACATCACTCTATTTAATCGAAATATAGAAAACTACACCCAAAAAAGAATACATGTTCTTTTTGAATGCACAGGAAATATTTATAGATAAATGATATAATAAGATATAAATTAAATTCTAATAAGTGTAAAATAATCAAAGTCATCTATCATGTATTTTCTCACCACTATGAAATCAAATTAGAAAACAATATCAAAACTTATCTGGAAATAAGTACCTAAATATGTGAGAATTATACTACACAGTTCAAAATAACCCATGATTAAATGAATAAATTACAAGGTAAATTAGAAAAAAATGTTCAGCTGAATGAAATGAAATATTTTGGAACTATAACAAAAATAACACATTAAGATTTGTAGGATGCAGTTAAAGTGGTTCTTTGAGGGAAATTTATAGCTTTAAATGCTAATATTAGAAAAGAGGAAACATTTACAAATCAATGATCTAAGCTTATATTTTGAAAAGCTAAACAAAAATTTAAACTAAACATAAGTAGAAGGAATGAAGTAAGGAACATATTAATGAATTAATTTTTTTAAAAAATAGAGAAAGTTAACTGAACAAAGAGGTAGTTCTTTAAAAAGATCAATAAAAGTGATAAATCTCTTGATAAACTGATCAAAAATAAAAAAATGAAGATAGACAAAAATTGCCAAAGACGGGAAGGAAAGAGGAAAAAACTCTGCAGAGTCTATATACATTAAAAGAACAATGACATATTTTGCCAAAAAAAAAATGACAACTTAGAGAAAATTGAAAGTTTCTGAAAGACCAAATTAACAAAACTGGCACAGGGTAGAAAATAAGTATATGAATAACTCTATTTTTTAAAAAAAAAAATTTATTGTTTAAAAACTTTCCCTAAAGAAAATACCAGTCCCACATGGTTGGACTGATAAATTCAAGCAAATTTTAAAAGAATAGCAACATTAATGTTATATGTACTTCTTCAGAAAATAGTGGTAATGAAAACTTCTAACTCGTTTTACAAGACCAACATTATCCTAATACTCTAAAGCCAGACAGAGACATTACCAGGAAACAAAACAACAGTGAATATCCCTCATGAACATAGATGTAAAAATTCTCACCAAAATAATGTAAATCAAACCTAGCTATATATAAAAATAATACATTATTATGAAGTGGAATTTATTCCAGAAATGCAATATTAATTTAACTTTAAAAAATATAGATATTTAACTTGAAACAAATCACAAATATAAATATAAAAGCAAAAACATTATAGAAATTCTACAAGATAACCTAAGAGAAAATCTTCACAGAACTGGAGTAGACAAAGGTCTTTGAGATAAAACACCAAAAGCTCCTGTCACAAAAGCAAAAAAAAATGACAGATTTATTAAAATAAAAAACTTCTGCTCTTTATTTTTCAATGTTTTTATTGTAAATTTTATAGTTTAATAAATTATTTAATAAAATATATAAAATTTAATAAAATAAAAAGGATTACAATTCCCATTTTATTAAATAATTTATGATGTAAAATATTTTATAAAATAATTAAATATGTAAAATATATAAAATAAAATTATTTTATTCAGTAAAAAATTAAAGTGACTGGGAAGCTGGTTAAAAATGACAGTAGGCATGTAGGATCTGAGATGTTATTGTTTGAACATAAATTTCAGGCACTAGTAAAGAGAGCATCATGAAGTAATGCTAATTTTAAGAAAATTACTGTGGCTTTCAAAACTATTTGGCAGTGTAAGACCATATTTCATCCCAAAGTAGAATGTGAAAGTAACTATATATTTTAAGACTAACTTGAAATCTAATGTTTTTTTGTAAACATTTAGTTTATGATTTTTACTTTCCTACTCCTTCTTTTTCCAGTTTCTTCTTAATTATCAGATGTCGTCTTACAGTTCTCACCCATTTATTCCTACTAAATTGTTTTTCCTTGCATGATGCTATAGAGGTGCCGAAAGATCCCATGGTAATAACTGCCCTATTTACTCCTATCAAAGATTTAAAAAAAAAAAGAAAAAGAAAAAAAGATAAATTCAATCAACTTAACAGCTCCAGAAAAAGAAATTAATACCACCAGATAAACAAGTTGAAAAAAAAGGTAAGAATTTTAGACTTTATGTTCTTGAGCTTAAAGTACTTTTCACACACACAAAAAAATACTTTTCACTAATTTGTCATAGTGAGGTTAGCATAATCGCCATTTGCCTTGAGTTCTTGATTACTGGATATATAATATTTACCAACAGAAAAGTATGTAGACACTATTCCATGATTTATTTACCTCTCATGTATAATATTATTATTTATGAAATGGTTTTACATACACTATTTCACTTAAACAAAAGACCTTTGAAGTAAATTAATTGCCTTTTTACAAATAAGAAAACTAATGTTCTGCAGTTAAACAATTGATATTCAGTCATATAACTAGTTCAATGGCAAATATGAAGCTCAAAGTTCTGTTTCTTTTTTTCTGCTACAACTCAACTTTCCAACAACTTTACAAATTGAAGAAAGACAACAATTTCAAGAAAGAAAGCAGTAAAAGCTGAAAATGATCATTTCTAAGTCATAAGATTTTTAAAATTATATTCTAAAAGATCTCATGCATCATCTAATGTATTTTTCACAATTATTTCATGTACCTATCCCAAGGACATTTGAAAAGCTGTAGGGTCAGTATTTCCTTTTATATACATTTTCTGTAGTAAAAGCTTATACTACAGGTGCCAGTGTAGTTTAGAAGGTCACAGGTTTAACTCCCAGAGAAAATAATTCAGTTTGAAAAGAAATGACTGTCCCACTTTGTTTAAAAACAGTCCAGTCTGTTAAACTTCTATGTATAACTGATGACCTTAACTTATATTTGCATCCTTGATTGCTTCTTTGAGCTTCATATATGCTTATCTGCCATAATGACCTATATCCCCTGGGATGGCAATTATACACCTGAAACTTAACCAAGCCCTACCAGAAATCTTGTTATCCTTTAATCCCCATCTTAGTAGATGACTAAAATCTAAGACATTCTTATTTCTGCTTTCCCTCACATTCTACATCCAACCCATTTGCAAGAACTGTTAGATTTACTTTCAAAATATATCCTGAGTCTGACCACTTCTTGAAACCTCTACTGCTACCACCCTAGTCCAAGTCACCATTATCTCTCACCCGAATTACTGCAGTAGTCTCTTAAATGTCAGCCTGCTTCTACCAAACTCTAACCAGTCTCTACATAGAAGTCAGGGTGATATATTTACAATATAAATTAGACCATGTCTGTTACCCCATAGCCCAGAATGTGTCCGAACGTCCTTACCTTGGCTTAAGGACCTACACACTCTTCTGTCTTGCTTCATCTTGTACCCCTACCACTGCTCCAGCGACACTATCCTTCCAACTATTTCTACAAACACACCAAGCTTGTTTGGGCCTCTGGGCCTTCCTACTTCCTATTTCTTTTACTTTTTTTCTAGAG
>NW_011888878.1:5278095-5296884 GCF_000151845.1 Pteropus vampyrus
AGTCATAAGATTTTTAAAATTATATTCTAAAAGATCTCATGCATCATCTAATGTATTTTTCACAATTATTTCATGTACCTATCCCAAGGACATTTGAAAAGCTGTAGGGTCAGTATTTCCTTTTATATACATTTTCTGTAGTAAAAGCTTATACTACAGGTGCCAGTGTAGTTTAGAAGGTCACAGGTTTAACTCCCAGAGAAAATAATTCAGTTTGAAAAGAAATGACTGTCCCACTTTGTTTAAAAACAGTCCAGTCTGTTAAACTTCTATGTATAACTGATGACCTTAACTTATATTTGCATCCTTGATTGCTTCTTTGAGCTTCATATATGCTTATCTGCCATAATGACCTATATCCCCTGGGATGGCAATTATACACCTGAAACTTAACCAAGCCCTACCAGAAATCTTGTTATCCTTTAATCCCCATCTTAGTAGATGACTAAAATCTAAGACATTCTTATTTCTGCTTTCCCTCACATTCTACATCCAACCCATTTGCAAGAACTGTTAGATTTACTTTCAAAATATATCCTGAGTCTGACCACTTCTTGAAACCTCTACTGCTACCACCCTAGTCCAAGTCACCATTATCTCTCACCCGAATTACTGCAGTAGTCTCTTAAATGTCAGCCTGCTTCTACCAAACTCTAACCAGTCTCTACATAGAAGTCAGGGTGATATATTTACAATATAAATTAGACCATGTTTGTTACCCCATAGCCCAGAATGTGTCCGAACGTCCTTACCTTGGCTTAAGGACCTACACACTCTTCTGTCTTGCTTCATCTTGTACCCCTACCACTGCTCCAGCGACACTATCCTTCCAACTATTTCTACAAACACACCAAGCTTGTTTGGGCCTCTGGGCCTTCCTACTTCCTATTTCTTTTACTTTTTTTCTAGAGATCTTTGCTTGATTCAGTCCTTCACAACTTTCAGGTGTCTGGTCAAATGTCCCCCGAGCTTTGCCTGATTGCTCTATCTAAAATGCATCCCTCCCCACTACTTAATTCCTTTTGACTTCTTGAGTCATTTTCTTCATAAGAAGTATTTTTCATTTTCAGATTAATCATATGTCTCTCCTGCAGGAACAGAAGCTTTGTCTTGTTCGTGGCTCATTCCCCAGTGCCTGGTAGAGTGCCTAGTGCTTAGAAATAAGTATTTTTGAACAAATGGATGAATACATTTATTTATATATTTATAGTTATAAAATTGAGGCGAAATAGTTTAATTTAAAAACGTATAATGCTAGCTTAATAAAGAGTTATATTGCTTTGGAGAAATCTCAGTCCGTTAAAATTATAAGCAATTTGCTTCCCTGAAGAGAGTTGATCTTCACAGTCAATCATTAATAGACATGGCTGTTGGCAGGTGCAGGAACTGCAGAAATAAAGACTAAGAAAATATAATTTGTCTTCATCTACTACAGTAGTTCTCAAACTTGGCCATGCATTAGAATCACCTAAGGAAGTTGTAAAAGTCTGATGACCAGGCCAGACCCTAGAACAAGTAATTCTGAATCTTTGAAGGTTGTATCTAGGACTCCATTAACAATTCTTAATAAAAAGATTCCCAGCAGATTACAATGGAAAAAACTGATTAACTAAGATGGAGAACCACTGATCTATGAGGAAGGAGCTTTTCCCAAAACTATTCTTGATGCTAACAACAGTATAGGAGGTATTCAATTACCTGTTAAATGAAGAATGAATGAATGAATGGCTGGGTGAATGTAAAGGGTGTTGATAGCCAAATGAACTGAACAGCACTTGAAAACCATTCAGAGGGCTTGGCCTATCAATGCGGTTGCCAGATTTGGCAAATAAAAACACAGGAGTCTCCAGTTAAACTTGAAATTTAGATAAAAAAGAAACATTTTTTTAGTAAGTATGTCCCAAATATTACAAGGGGCATACTTATACTAAAAAGGTATATTCATTTTTGCCCGAAGTTGAAATTTAACTGGGCATCATGTACTTTTTGTGGCAACACTACCTACTGATGAAGGGACAGTTACGTTTCTTTTGTAAAAATCAGCATGTTATTAAAATATTTTAAACAATTTACTGTGAAAGTGGTAATTTAATCTCTTCTATCTTTAGCTATACAAAGCTACCATAAAAACAGCCTATTATTCTTAGGAATAAATTTAATTTTGCCTTTTTAAGCTATTAATAATCATAAAAATGACCTGAGTTCTTTTGTGTCTATAGTTCTTCCAAATGAACTTAGAATTTAAATTCTTCAGTAAATGGTTTTGAATTATCAAATCTCATGCCCTAGAGTAACTAACTAACTAACTAACTAACTAACTAAATAAATAAATAAAAATTCAAAGTATTTTAAGACCTATGAGGTTACCCTTTCTGCATGACCTCTTAATCAGGGGCTGCATCAAGGTGCTGTATCTTGAATTCTCTCCAGGCCGCCAGGAATTATGAGAAAGGCAGGAATCCTTTAGATATTTTCTGCTCATTATACTGACCAGCTAAAACTAAGATTAAATGGTAATAATGAATAAGATTTTACTTTAATCATGGAAAAATAAAATGTTTGCAACAAATCAGTTGAGTAAGTGGCATGCAAGCTGAAGTCTTAAAGACACTGCCTTTTTCTTAAAGGATCCATAAAAGTTTCAATCCTCTGTGAGTGTCAGGTAAATATTTTTCTACCACTAGGTGGCAAACTCATGTGTTCAGAAATTCTCTGATGAGTGGGTGACCCAAAGAAGGATCAATTATAGTTTATTACGAGTGTGGAAAGAATGGAATGATGAAATGGCAGAACAGGCAAGGCTATTTACATTTCTAATGTTTTCTTTCCCCAACTGGATTGTACGGTATGGACTGGTTCTCTGCTTCCCGCAGAATTTGCAGGGAGTGGCTTGCTGAGAGTTAGCTGGGCAAAAGCTTTTGCTTTTATTTGACGACTATCTTTTATTATTTGAAGATATCTTCAAAGCTCATCCAAATGATGTAATAAAAACCAAACTTTTGTAGCAATTTTCTTGATTATATACAACTTCTTTGCAGACATTTTAGCAGCCATCCCTAAATCTAATGATAGATTTAAAAAAAAAAAAAAAGAAACTAAAAATTCAGAAGAGGAAAAGGTCTATTGAAATAGAAATTTCATCGGACCTCTTTGTCCCCTTGAAGCCTGGTGTATGAGAGTGAATTCTCCACAACTGAACCTTCTTTGGATATGTATGATGAGAACAAAACCTGACTTTTTTTAAATGGGCTGTTGGGGGTCACCTCGTGATTTGATTTATGATCACCTTATTTTGTATTCTTCTGTCAACCTTCATTCTGGAAGAATGGCAGCGCTTTCTAAGCACAGGTTGGGGCTCAGGGTTAAAATGCAGAGTTCCCCCCAAGGCTTTGAGGACACCATTATTGCCCAGGTGACCTAATGGCACCAAAAACCTGCCCAAAGCTGGCTGCTGAACATGGGCCCCAACAAGCTTGGCTGTTTGCAGAGAAGAGGTGGGCCGGGGTTAATGTTACATTGCAAACATGTCTGAATAGTCACATGCTATCTATGTCAGAGTGACGTTGGCATTTTTAAAATACCTTTGTGCTCCCCACTTACAATGTATACAAAAGCCTGCAGGCGTGCTTCTTACTGAAAAAAAAAAAAATCTCAAAAGTCTGAGACTGTTTCAGCAAGAGCAATGTCAGGAAAGCTGTATATTTTCTGCATATTGCTCTGGTTGACATCTGCAGTGAAGGGATGAGAACATAGGAAAACAAATTGATTTTTTAGACATGGAGTGCATTTGCACCACGCTCTTTCATAAACATTACCGCAACTTACTTTCTCTAAGCTTGAGATGACATAATTGCAGGCTCTGTCGATTATCAGCAACACATACTATTTAAGATGTGAACATAACTTTGGAATGTAAAATTTCAAATTTTGATCCTAGAATGTTTGTCTTGGGGAAGTGGATCTAGGTGTGGAGTGCTTAACTCTATTTTGACTTTTAGTACTTGTCTTCATATTTTCTTTGCAATTGAGTACAAAGGTAGATGCTTTCAATTCAAGAGATTATACCTGAAACTATTTGATTCCCTAATTACATTTGTCAAGTTTCAAATATATGATAGGTGTATTTTTTAATGTACTGATATATTTTTTTAAACCGATACCTATAATGATCATACTAGGTACTACTTGCTGAGGCAATATAATAAGGGTTAAAGGTAAGGGCCCTGGGGGTTTATCTTCCTAGATTCTAACTATTTAACTTTTCTAAACCTTAATTTTCTCATTTGAAGCTGAGAGATAATAATAATATCTACCTCCTTGCACTATGGACTAATTGAGAAAAGATATGCAAAGTGCCCAGGATGTAGTAGGCACTAAATGATTGATAGCTGCTCCTCTAAGGGTAGAATTTGTAAACTGGAAGTTAATACTTCAATTAATTCATCTCTGAATTAGAGATAGTAATAGTACCTACCTTTAAGGCCTTTATGAGGATTAAATGATGTAAGGTGTATGAATGATACACTGAGCTTAGTGGCTGGCACATAGTAAGCAAGTCAATAAATGGGATCCCTTGTTTTGTTGCTATTATTTTCAGACACCATGTATCCAATATATATGTTATATTAGATCTCTCCATATCTCCAATATAAATATTATCCCTATTTTATTGAGCAGATGCTTAGGTCCAAATTGGTTAGAAGGTAGTTGGGCTAGCAGCCAAACCCTAGTCTGGCTCTAAAGCTCCGGATCCTTTCAAGACAGTCTGTTTATCTCTAACCAATGGCCACTCTGACATTAAGAGAGCTGACATTGAGATACCAAGGAACAAGCTGTATTTCAACTTAATTTTAAGCTCAGAAACGGGACACTCCTCTTACCACTTTGCTGATATTCTAATATTGTCTAAGTTTTGAGGCCTTTTAAAAAACATCATGATGATATTATTTTCTATCATCGAGACCATGAGAATACAGAGATTGCATAACAAATAAATAAAGATTACATTATATTTAAATTCTCCAAAATTTCTGACAGAATTATAGACTTATTTGTAATTCTTGGTGTGCTTTAAAAGAACAAGAAAGCTGATATTTAAAATTACAAGTAGTTTGTACAAAGATGTTACATGAAATTATTATTTTTACCTCTAATGCTTAGTTTTTACTTCTAGTGTTTACAAAATGCACCTGGGTAAATATAAATGAGTCAATCAGTCAGTGTTCCAGATGTCTTGGGAAATATCCACATGTTTATGATCTCAAAATAGGATGTTTTCAAAACAAATATTTTATTTTCTCACTTTTCAGCTTCGTGTACTAGTCTAGCTATTACACAGACTTACTATAATTTGCTTTTTAGTATAAAGTACCCTGAATCATTTCACAGAGAAAATCCAGTTTCAAAAATGTAAACTTTAAGTCACTTTGAGAACATTTTAGAAAATTAGAATGGAAAGAAAAAACTGTTTAAACCAGAGTTTGGCAACCTTTTTTTGCCAAAGACCAGATAGTAATATTTTATGTTTTGCAGGCCACGTGGTCATTCTTGAAGCTCCTCAACTCTACCTATGTAGACTTGATAGGCATGGCTAGAGTCCAATATAACTTCATTTACAAAAGCAAGCAGCAGAGGACTGCGTTCTAAACACACTGAAGATTCCAGATATATGTATTTTGGGTAATATATAAAAATTTGCCAACATAAATTAGGGAGAAGAAATTTCAGAATGGTGGCATCTATTGCCATCCAATTGGCCTTGAAAATGCACTGGTTATGCTTCATTTGCCCCCACCTTTTCTACTCCCCCTTCTCTTCCCTCCTATGTCTCTTGAGAAGCTGTCCTTAACAGACCACATCAGCCTTGGACTTTGGGTGACACTAGCAGGAAATGAGAAGCTAGAAGGAGAGAGAAAGTCTTCTAACTTTGGAGTGCCTCACCAAGACACAGATATTTCACTGCCTATTAAACCTGGACTGCTGTTTCCTAAGAGAAATCCATACTGTGTACAAATCTTTACCCTCTCCTCTAAACTAAAGTGTATTGTTTCTCTGTCTATTCTCTCAGGGCAAGCTTCCTGAGGAGTCTCAGAAAAAAATCTGGTAAGTCTGCTAAGTGTTAACTAACCTTCAGGGAGGGATTTCTCTTTATTAGAAGACTCCAAGAAATGCCTTAAAAAGTAACATAAGGAAAGACTTTATGGTGCAAAAAGCTGCCCTGTGGAAAATG
Organism: Pteropus vampyrus; assembly: GCF_000151845.1. Taxonomy (NCBI): domain Eukaryota; kingdom Metazoa; phylum Chordata; class Mammalia; order Chiroptera; family Pteropodidae; genus Pteropus; species Pteropus vampyrus. The sequence continues at coordinate 5,284,325 of NW_011888878.1, forward strand.
AGGGCAAAAGGGCCATTCTGGAAATTCCTACCATGGAGAAAATTCATTATCCACAAAGTCAACCTTGATACTGGTAATGGGCCAAGATTTGGGGGCATAGGTTTATGTATCACCTCACCAAATGCCATTAGGGCTTTTAAAACAAGTCGTATAATGTTTATTCATGTTTGATATCACTTTAACTAGTATTCTAGAACTGTTTTTAGAATTAGTCTAAATTATCAGGTGTTATACTACCCATAATATAATTAATTGAGAGATGACAAAGTAGAACTAAAATGTTGATTTTTTTTTTTTTTTAATATTATCTTAATGACAAAGTTGTTACTGATTTAAGTAGCTATGTGTCTACGAAGAACCTGTTTTTGGAAAAAAAGTCACTTTAAAACTCTGTTAATGAGCTATTTGTATTTTTGTATTTTCCAAAGTGTACTCATCTCACTAATCCTATGAGTTTCTGTAAAGGAGTATGGACATACAGCCTCCTCGTAAAAGGATCACAGTGCACAGAAGCAGATTAAAGGCTCTCCGAAATATTGCAGACTAACTAACCTTCATTAATTTCCCAAACTTACTTAACCATGAAATTTTATTTCAAATGTGATTTATTAACATTTCATGGAACTTACTTTGGGAAATGCTGGTTAAAAGTATAAAGATATTTGGTTTTAATCACTAAGAAAATTGCTATATTTCACTAATTATTTTTGGCATCTATCAGTTGATTTTAATATTTATTTAAATTTCTTGTCTTTGAAAAGATTTATAGGGAAAAATAATAAGACATTCTCCAAAATGTCTCGTAAACAACTTTTGCCTATTCCCAAGTGCTGAAACTGCAGAAGTCAAGTCACTAATAGTGCCTGAGGATAAATACTTCCTACTCGTGTCCAACATTCAACTCAAGTATCATCTCCACGTGGAAGCATTTCTGACCCATAATTCAGTTATGTGCTCCCTTCTTTATGCTTCTCTTATGATAACACTTAAGTGATCTTGTTTAGTCAGTGATTTACATATCTCATCCCTTATAAAATCCTTGAGGGCAGAGACTATAATCATCTTTGTTCCTAATATCAAACATAGTACTCGAATTTTAGTAGATGCTTATAAAGGAAAAACCCAGTTCAGTCTCTCATATAGAGAAAAAACAAAACAAAACAAACAGTTCTTTCCTACTATGTTTATCTTCCCTGTGAGTCTACCTTTACTACTCACACAAAACACTTCACTTCTGATTGCCAAATATGTGAGGTTTTGCTCCACACCAAGTAATTCTCTGCACCACCAGCTGGAGTGCTACATTTTAACTCAGTTCTGACCCTGTCTACCTAGTTAAGGGTTCAGTTCCACAAAACTATCCCCACTTCGTCCCCCACTTCAGACACCAGCGGAAAGCACTTACACTTCTAACCAATGTGGAGATTTCAGTGACCCCCTCCTCAGGTTCAGTTAATTTGCCTGAAAGGCTCACAGAACTCAGGGACACACTTATGTTGACCATTTTCTTAAAGGATACAGATAAACAGCCAGATGAAGAGATACATAAGGCGAAGTCTGGGAGGTCCCAGAGTGCAGGAGCTTCTGTCCTCACGGAGTTGGGGTATATAAATCATCTGCTTGGTGTGGATGTGTTTGCCCACCTGCAAGCTCTCAGAATCCCCTACTATTGGGATTTTGTGGAGGCTTCCTGGCATAGGTGTGACCAATTATTAGCTCAATTTTCTGCCCCTCTCCTCTCTCTGGAGGAATGGGAGGGAGATGTGACTGAAAATTCTAAGCTTCTAACTGTGGCTTGGTCTTTCTGGTGACTAGCCCCTATCCAGGAACCATCTAGAAGTCCATCCAGAATTACGACACTGAAACAAAATATGCTCCTAGTGATATTGTGTAGGAACTTACAAGGGCTTTAGGAGCCATGTCAGGGGTATGGTCAAAGACAAATATTAGAACATTAAATTCTCCTAGTGCTCTTATCACTTAGGAAATTACAAGTGTTTTAGGAGCTCTGTGCCAGGAACCGGGGGCAGAGACCAACATATATGTTTTCTGTTATCTCATAATGCTTATTAAAGTGAATTTCTATGACAATTTTACATGGTTTTGAGGCTGCTTTAGAAATAATTTGCACTCTTACTAGATATTTAAGCAGTGGTATACTGGAACTGGTATGTACCAACTCATGAGAGCAGATTGTCAAAATTTGAGAATTTTGCAAGCCAGTTGATTTCACATTAGCACCTTCATATCAGGCCGTGGCAAGAGTATTTATACCACAGAAATTGTCAAAAGCTACAAATCAAGGCTTTTCTTTTTACCAGCATACCACTATATATGATATTTTTTGTTATTTTTTATTAAATAGCAATTTAATAATAATGAAATTTAAAAATTAAATGTTTTAAAATTAATAATTTTTAAATGAGTTGTTCTGTTTTCTCATTTAGACTGCAAATTTTCTGGGGAAAGTGTCATTACTTTCTTCTACTTTGTTGTCCCAGTTCCTAGGAACTTTAAGTACTCAATAACTGTATGTGGAGGGGTTGATGTTCTAAATAGGGTTTGTGTTTTGAGCAGTGGACAGTGGTGGGATGAGATGGGAGAGTCAAAAAGGAATGAAAAAAATACAAGAAAATGTTTTGAATTGATCCTAACACTAAACTTTATGTTCAGAACTTTGGATATAACATATATTATTTTTTTCCTTCTAATTTTATATTTATTTTTAAAATTTAAATACATTGAAAGAGTTATGTCAAAACTAGTGACATAATCATAGCTACAAAATTATAATCTCAGGGATAAAAAATTGTGTTTGGACTATAGACAAAGACATACTTTTACTGCCACAAAACTGCAGCAAAATTAGCTGTAGTTGCAGAATTTCCTTAATTTCTCATTTTAAAATATTACTATAAAAGACCATTAATTATCAGGGATATTAGTCAGCCTCATGAACTAATTCATTATATGGAATGTTATAAGAATTTCAATATGAGTTTTTGACCATACATGAAGAAAATGCTGCTTGCACAGTGTATCATGTAGTATTTATGCTCATGTTATAAGTAAAATGAATCTTTGAAGTCAAAGGCATCTAAATCTAGAATTTCACCTAAGCAAATGCATATTTTAAAAACAAATTAAGATATATTTTACATATAGTAAAATACACACATCTTAAAAATAAAGCTTGATAAATATTTATATACATGCAAACTTCGGTAACCATCACCAGATGAAGATATAGACGTTTCCAACCTGCCAGAAAGTTCCCTTCTGCCCCTTCCCTATTGATGCTCATCCTTCCTGTACCCTTATTCTGACTTCAACCACAGTGGATTAATTTTACCTGTAAAATACATATTTTTAAAAATGTATTTTTTTTGGTCATTAACAAATATATCAAAAGAAATGATTACTGTTTGGGGACTACTTTGGGGCAAATAAATATAAAACAGATTAGTGATTATATATTTAATAATAATAATTAAGTCTTACTTTCAGGGGACTAGCAATACTTTATTAGTATTTGCAATAGGCGCCTAAAGTGATTTTTAAAATATCTTTCAACAGTTTAGAAGTTGTCGGTAGCTACTATGATTTTATTTACTTTTTGCCTACAGTTCAATTAAGCAACATGGCTGTTCTGTATGAAGAACTTTTTTATAAAAATAAAATTTTTTATATTGTTTAAGGTCATTGTTAGAGGACCAAGAGTATGGATTAGACATAGACACTTCTGTCAAGAAGTTTATAATCTAATATCTATAGATTTTGCATGTTTTTCATCATTTACCACTGTTTGCTTTATTAGTCCTTCTCCCCAAAGTAGCATATTTAAAGCCAGTCTAGGATTGGAATCTGGCTCTCCACAACTCTTACCCTATGGTTAGCTCAGCCTAGTTAAAGAAAAATAAAAGATGTTTCTTTTGACCGTAGACCACAAAGCCAAATGTTCTTGCTCAAGTGAAACTTTGTAGGCCCTAATCAGAGAGTTTCTGGGAAACCAGAAACCTGAAGGGCAGGATGCTCTTCAATGTTTCCTCACAGACAAGATGGATTTCAGAGGCCGGAATGATAATGATTATACTTGTATAGTCTAGAGTTTTCCTACTTTCTTAGTTGCTTTTAAGAAGGGGCAGAGTGTGAAGGGAATAAGCTTCTGAAGATAGCAATTTTGGGGTTGTGTTTCTGGCTTGCTCCCCAACTCTGAAACCACAATTCCATCTATAATTGTCAGCTGGAGTCCAGGTTAAAGACATACTAGACCCTCTGTAACTTTAATTCCTTTATCTAAAATTTTATACTGCCTATTGCTGTTGTCATTCAGCATCACACCCCTCCCTACTTCTCTATTCCCCTTGTACAGTGTAACAAAAGCTTCATGAAAGAAAGGATAATGATTTCTGTATCTTTACTTTAATATGTTTTTTTTTAAATTATTACTCTGTATGAAAATTTCTGGGTTTTTTTCCCTCAGAGATATTTGATTCAATCTAGTACCCTCAGTATTTCAAATTAAAAACATTGCCTTAATATGATTCCTCTTATCTCTTAATTATTCTTTTTAAACTTAATTTAAATGAATTCAATTAAACAAAAGCCAAAGTCCTGGGGCAGCAACAACAAATAAGAAGCTCATAATTTATAAGACAGAGGTTCTTAGAGGGGTTTGGGTTAAGGTGAAGGGATAGTACTTGGAGTATTTATTTAAAAAAAAAAAAAAATCCCACTGTGGGAATTTTTCTTAGAAACTTTCTTGAATTTTCATTTTGGTAATCGCAACTACTTTGTATATCCCTAGTTCTAGGGTGGCGTATGAAGTTTATGCTTAAGGTGGGTACCATATTCTTATGTTCTGATCTCAGTGATTGCTTAAGGGTTGTACCACCATAGGAAAGCCAGCCTCAACATGAGGCTAATACATAGAATACAGAGAACTGGAAAAGAACAAGTCCTCTATCAAACTAATTCTGAAGCCCACTGAAGCCCTAGACTTTTCATAAATTAGTCAATAGATCCCTTTTATTTTTAAATGTGTTTTGTCTCAGGGTAAATATTAAGCTGCTGTAACAAAAAGACCAGAAAACAAAACAAAACAAAAAACTAGTTGCTAAAATAAAATGATAGTTTATGATTTCTTGTGTTATAGTTTGACATGACCATATAAGTCTAAAGCAGTTCTGTTCCATGAGGTCATCCAAGAATTGAGAGTACTTCATCATATTCCTCTACTATCACTAGGGTGACCTCCTTTTTGGGATGGGTGAAGCTGTGTCACTACTATGTCTATACTTCAGTCTAAAGGAAAGCTGGAAAGAGAGGTAAGGGAAACAAACAAACAAACAACAAAAACAACAACAACAAAAACCATTCCCAATGGTTTAAGACCAAAACTTAGAAATGGCAAACATCTATTCACGTATCATTGGTCTAAATTATAATCACATGGCAATACGTAACTACAAAGCAGACTGGGAAGTGTAGTCTCCAGCTGCAAGCCTAGCTAAAACTTGATTACTAAGGAAGGACAGGAAAATATATTTAGGAGACAGCTAACAATCTGTCACTCAATTTAAATTTAGTTTCTGTTACAACATCAAAAGTTTTAAATGAAACATTATAAGGAGAGATATCCATGTTAATCTTTGTATGTAATGAGGTAGGTACTGGAGAAGCACAAAAAGTGAAGCATTTTCCTCCATAGGTCTTACCTTAAGGATTAAAATTGTAGTTCTATGAAACTATTTCTTTCAACATTTGTAGGGCACATTTAAGCCATTAGAAGGTTAATTTAAACTTCTATGAAAGATTTAAACCATAAAAGGGATGTCCAATAATTTTTCTTGGTCCATTGTCTCACAATTCCCTCTAACCTGATCTATTATCTGCTTTTTATTCAGTCTCCTGCTTTACTTCAAAGTGTAGTCCCAGAATGGCCTTTTATTGAGTATGTTGAGTCATTGTCTTTCTGAGCACATGCAGAACTAAAAATGTTTTCCATTAATCATTACTCTTATTTGTTCAAACAAGAGTACGAAAATAGTCAATGGTGTTTATAGAAAAATACTTTAACCAACAAAAATTTGGTCAATGATTATTATACTTATTGGGCCATCTGCATGAAAGTAGCTCATTTTAGTCATATAATTTCATTATAAAATTATAATAATGGACTTTTAGTTAAAACCCAAGGAAATGATGTTACAATTTTACTTGAAAAAAAAAAATTTACTTCCTATTAAAAAATGGCAGCACACCAGAGCTTATAGATTTTTTTAAAAGACATTATTTTTCTAGAGTTTTAGATACACAGCAAAAGTGATGGGAAGGTACAGAGCATTCTCCCCACATATTCTCCGCTCCCCCACAAGCACGGCCTCCCCCATTGTTAACATTCCCCACTAAAGTGATACATTTTTTACAATAAATGAACCTACACTGACACAACATTATCACCCAAAGTCCATAGTTTCAAGTTTACTCTTGATGTTGTATATTCTGTGGGTTTTGACATATGTAATGACAAGTATCCACTATCATAGAATTCAGAATAGCTTTACAACCCTAAAAATTACCTGTGCTCTGCCTATTAATCCTTGCCACCTTCCTATTCCTGGCAACCACTGATCTTTTACTGTCTACGTAGTTTTGCCTTTTTCAGAATGTCATGTGGTTGGAATCATAATATGTAACCTTTTTGGATAAGCTACTTTCACTTAGTATAATGCAGTTAAAGTTTCTTAAGATCAAGAGAGCCATCCCTTTTTTAATAGTCTAGCTGAAATTTTTCACTACAGGTAATTTTTTTTTTCCATTTAAAATATTCTGATTCCACATTAGACCTAAAGTGAGGCATGTAAAAGCTCTGGGGAATGGGGTTTCCCTGAGGTTTCCCGAGAAAATGTTTTCTCCCTTTTGACTTTCAGTATTGTATTTTCATCTGTAATCTCTGAGATTTGTTTTGGTACTTTTACCAAGATGAACAAGCGTTCATCCACTTTGTGCACACTGACCAAAAGAAATTATATGAGCAAGCTTGCAGTGGAGAAAATAATTAAATTATTACAACTGGTGCCAATCTGGCGAATGGTTCAGTTCATGCTCCAGAAAACCCAGCTTTCAGATGGTTTACAGACAAGAGGTTTGATAGAGCAAAAATCATAAGTCGTTATGAGTAAGGGGTTTGGGATTGTGGGTGAAACCAAATGGTCGAGAGTGAGGTAAGGGCAGTAAATCATGATTTCAGGTCTTGACGTCAGCTTCAGCATCCCTCAGTCTGGTTTCATGGGATGTAGCCAGGGAGTCGTTCAGTTTTAGGGCTCAGGAGCTGAAACACAAGTTAGGGTATGATGTTATCTTTAGCTTAACAAACCCATACCTTGTGACCATTAGTCAGGACCTGGCCATCATTCCTTGCTGCCTCCAGGAGTTAATAAATGTAAAGAAAAAGGCTGAGGCTCACAAGGCATACTATGAAGAAACTGAATCGAGTGTTGGTTAAACGTTAAATCAAAGACATAACATTAAATCAGGATCCTCAGTTTCATTACTAAGGGAATTTTCCATGTAACATAACTTTTTTCTCTTTTCATACCCTGTGGATTATAGCTAAAAACAAACACATACATTTATTTACAAATATGTATCTATTTTAAGATTTCAGTATCTTTAAAAATGACAAGATGTTCCTCTTTACCTAATATATACTTAGCAATTACATCTGTAGCTGTTGCTTTTTTCATTCATCTTCCAAAAAGTTTTTTTAAAAATGTTAGTGTAACAGTAAGATGAATTGTGACAACAAACAATAACCTCTATTATTTGTTCAAGACAAATTTGGTAAAGGATCACATTAATTAGTCATTATTTTATTTTATCAACTGTAAAATAAACACTATGTAATGACTATATTTATTGTATCGGCATGTCATTAAATTTAATTCAAATTGATTAGCACAAAGGTAAGGAAATAGAACAATAAGATAAATATTTATGTTTTCTGTCAGAATTCCAAGCTGGGATACTCATTTTATGCCATATATTAAGTTACCAATCTAAAACCATAACATAATTTTGTGTCTGGGAAATTGCAAAAGTTTGAAGAAAAATATATTTCTTCTTAAATCATTTTCCTATATTGACATGTTATTCTTAAATTCATATTATATTTTTAAAGAGATTTATTTATCTATAAAATAGTTCAATGTATACAGTTCTACTTTACATAGTTACTATTTAAATATTAATAACAGATGCATTAAACATTGGTCAACAGGTTCGGTGGTCTTCAAAGTGCAATGCAAGCACACTTTAGTTGGATGCAAACTGACCTAGTCAGAGTGTGGGAAGAAAATATTAGAACATACATTTCTTGTTAATTTTCGAAACTCTCATCTATTTAAAATAGCAATTTTTGTGAATTCTCATAATATATAAACTATTAGTACAGGAACACATGTATATAATTTATAAATATATTTAATGTGTGAACTGCCTTTTTATTCTAATAGCATTGCTCAATTATAAAAGATTGTAGATGTGAATTCTAGATATAAACTTCATTGTTCTCTCTTATCTGGCACATACCTTATTCAGTGCTTGACACAGAGTAGTGATGCTCAGCAAATACTTGTGAATGAATAATTAATCAAAATGGATAGGGAAGAGCTCCATGAATTATTTAATTCTTGGAACGCCATGGAAACAGGCCCAATATATAAATACTAGAGTGAATGTTTTCCAGATCTACTTTTTCCAGGACACTTACGCTTAACGATTGCTGTGATGCTGGGTTGTCCTAGGAAGCAGAGAGCCTACTAAAATGCATTCCCCCATTTTTTTTCAGCTTTACTGCAGAACAAAAATAAAAACAAAAACAAATAAATCACATAAGTGGTTGATATGCTAGGATTGCAGTTTGACTTAACAATGAAGGATTAGTGAAGAATTTACTCTTGAATCTAAAAATCTTGAAAAGGAGCAAAATGAAGTGTTGACAAGAAAAATTACAAAGACATATCTTCTACTAATGTTCAAAACCTGAACATGTAAGGATAAATGTCATTTAAAAAAATTTTTATGAGACTTTATACCGTTGTTTATATAGGTTATTTAAAGTCTTTAAAATTAAATAACAAGGAGAAATAGAAATTTAGGGAAGAATTTTTTTTAAAGAAATGAGTGACTGCATAGCTTCTCATACAGAAATCATAGCCCCATTATTTTGGAGGGTGTGGTAGTATTTTCTGAAGAATCTACAGCGTGCGCTTCAGCAAGGTGTAGGAAGTGAGGAAAATAAGATTGTTTATTGACAGTTAAACCTGAATATCAAAGCAGAGGGGATAAATGCATATGTATACAAAGTCACTAGAAAGGCAACAGTCTTGGCTGTCCCCAGACTGAATGAATCACCATGTCCAAAGAAAGACCATTGCCAGTAAGGTGGGGGCTGCTCAGTCAAGGAGCACCCACTGACCCAGTGGCAGGACTTCGGAGTGTTGACCTCAGATGATTCCTAGAGTAATTATTTATGGATGAAGGCAGTGTTACCAATAGACTTCCAAGGGCGTTGTTTTTGTTTTTGTTTTTAAATCAAGACCTTCCCTATTCTGAGGTTCAATTTAGTGTTTTGCTTGATCTGATTCTATTACAACAAGTAGCCTTCTTATACAAGGGGACTTCTGATTTGGTTGCTCACATGGGCTCATCTACAAGGAGAAAAATATACTGAATATGAATTTGAGTCCTTCTGATACCTGTGATAGTGGTTTCTTAAAGCGAACCAATTAAGTGGCTTCTGATGATATTTGGGATTCAAGATGAAAAAGCGAACATGCTGAAGATGCCGATACTCCAATCTATGAGAAAGAATTCTTGTTATGCATGAACTGGTGTATTCCTCCAGTTCAGATTCATTATAGGAACCATGAACCTTGCTCAGGTCTTATCATTCCTGAATGAGGCCAAAAGCAAAGTATTTGGCATTTAAAAATGTTAATAGGTTGGCCTGAATCCAGGATTTGGTAGTCCAATGAGCTCTAGCTGCCTCCGCTTAAAGAACTTAGTTTATCTACCTCTTCTGGGCTCTCACAGTCCTCAGGTCAGACCTTGCCCCTTTCAAAATTCTGCCTAATATCTGGACTGCCTTCCTCTGAGAAGAGCAGTCTGTCTTGTCTCTGAGTGCTCTTCTCCTGCTGAGCAGCACCCCCCGAGATTCTGGAGAAAAAAATCCTTTACCTTAATACAGCGGTTGAGAACAAAAATTTCCTTGGAAAGACAGTCTTTAAAATGATGTGTTATTTTTGTTTAAAAATAAGCAAATATCCCCCTCAAAATTATTTATCCCTCCTAAAAAGATAGTGACCTTAAATTCAGTCATTTCAAAATATAAGACATTATTTTCAATAGTTTCATATTGGGAAACAAAAAATCATTTGGGGAAGATCTGCTTAAAACAGCTTCAATCAATTTCAATTGTTTATAAAGTTCACTCAAGAGAATTGGTAAAAAAAAAAAAAAAAAAAGGAGGCAAAGAAATTAACCCAGCCATAGTCATTATTCCCCAGTAAGACCTCTCAATTGCAAGAGTTGAATATCATTGTAAATAAGGCTTAAAGTTCACTTTAAAAAACAATAAATTAAGTGGTTATTATGGGGAACATTAATAACAAGTTGATTCTTATGGTTTGAAATAAAACTTTAGTACAAGCAGCCTGCCTGGATTAAACATGTTATATTTCAAACTAGTAAGAAAGAAATAAACTTGATGTGGTTTTGGAGAACTATGTTAGATGACTCAACAATAGCTCTATTGATGGCAAAGACATCTGCGTTAAATGTGAAGAATTTTCATAAACTGTGAGAGTGGGGAAAAAAATATTTTAAAAAGCAACATAGGTCCTATGTAATGTGTGCTTTTAAGTGTAATTGAATGATTAAATTGATAAACTCAATACTGTAAGGAGACATTTGGCTATTTTTTCTATATAATTATTTACATACATATTTATGTATGGCCACAGACTTTTTAAAGGGGGTCTTCTCTTTTGGAAAATACATTATTAGATCTCTTATATTAAGGCGCATATGGTATCTTGATGACCATCTTGCTGGAGAACTTCTAACTCTGGAGATGAAGAGAGAAGTATAGTTTGCCCCTGAGAGAAGAGTGCAAGAAAGAAGGGAGGCTAGAACCACCTAAAGGTATGGAGCAGGAATCTCCATGGGGAGAAGGGCCAATGCACATTCCCAGTGACGGAGAGCCTAAAGGATGGGAAAAGAACAGATGAATATGTTCATCTTAGATTACCTGTGTGCTGCAATGTAAGCCCCTTCCTATCACTCTCAAATCTTCAGAAAATTCTATATATTTTCATATTTTGTGAGAGCAGAGTTTTTTATGGAGCTCCAGAAGGGGGATGTTTTGCATCTGAATTAACACTGGGACTGGGGCAGAAGGAGCCTGGAGGTCGGAATGACCTTAATAATAGACTATTCCCGGTCCTCTTACCTTGTACTTGTGGGAAACTGGAGGAAGGCTCAGAGCTTTCACCAGAGGTCAGGTCAGTCTCTTCCAGACTTCACCTGAAGGTGCCTCCCCAGGTTAAAAAGCAAACCACCTTGATCTAGTACACCCCCGCCGAACTCCAGGACCTAACGAAACAGGTACGGCAGAGCGCCGGGGAGATGGTTCCAGGGTGGCTGCTGCAGCTGTGAGATGACAAGGTTGAAGGGACTGAATTATCTCCGGAAGAGATGGCTCAGCTGGCCTCTGTAATGGTAATATCGTCCCTCAGGCAGCACCTCCAGAATGTGGCATAAGGCATAGGCAATCACTCTCTGATTAACTGGTTCATGTCCACTGCATGGACAGTGTGGGCCGATCTGGGGGAGCTGCCAGAGACAGTGAGCAGATGGACCACGTATTTAGATCTGGTCCAGATAATTCAGGAAATAGGCATGCGACAGATATTTCGGACCCAGTATACTAGCCCCGACGAAGAGGTATTTACACCCTGTATGAAGGACTTGATCTTGACCTCTGGCCCGGCTGGTACTTTTGGCTCCATGGCAGCACTGCTGGCCCCTTACGTGTATAGGCAGATCCATGAGATGACATCTGCTATGGCTAGGTTGGGGGATGTGAAAGTGAAATGCAAGGAGTGTTCCACCCAAGTGTTTGCCTTAATGCCCCCCGCACTCCCAAACTGGCCAGTGCACAGACAGAGATGTGGCCAAAAAGGGGGAGCAGAGCAGCCCCCATCCGGTTTGGCAGGGAAAGTGAGCCGTAGGCAGATGTGGTTTGATCTCCTTGTGGCAGGGCTCGCTGCAGAAAAGATTAAGCAGCAATCTAATGAAGGGCTGCTGGTGCTATAGAATTAGCTGTGCCCTGACCAGCAATTCACTCTTATTCCCAGGAAAGCCACAATGCAGCTGGCCAATTATCTCCCTGATTAGGGATTTGGCCAGGGCACCCAGTTAGCAGGGGAGCTGGTTGACCTGAGGCTGCAGGAGCTGAATAAGTTTACACCGCCCCTGTATGCTGCCGTGCTGAA
>NW_011888878.1:5297764-5313891 GCF_000151845.1 Pteropus vampyrus
TGGTATTCTCTGATAGAGAAGCAACTGGCTGCCGTATATGCAGCCCTTCCGGCCATGAGGCCATCACTGGCCCTAATCCTATTACCGTGCAGTCCATGTACCCCATGGAAAGGTGGCTGCCGTCCTGGGTGAAGACTCCCCATACATGAATTTCCCAGACCCCTACACTGACCAAGTGGGGGTGTACCTGGAGCAGTGGGCACAGTTCTCTGAGAGGCCCCTGTCAGGTCAACCGCACTCCCTTTTGGGACCAGTGCAGTTCCAAGCAGAGCTCCTGGTGGAGCCTGCTGAGACGAGAGATGTGCCAGGTCCCTATGTAGAGGATCAGGCTCCAATCCCTGAGGACCTGGTACACAGAAGGCTCGTGCCATGGGCAGTCCCCAACTTGGGCTGCCATGGCGTTACAGCCGTCCACAGAAACCTTCTGGTATGAGACTAGTGCTGGGCAGTCCAGCCAATGGGGGAAGCTTCGCACTGTGTGGTTGGTCCTCATGAATGAAACTTGCCCAGTGCACATATGCACCAACAGTTGGGCTGTGTTTTGAGGTCTAACTCTGTGTCACAATGCCCCTGGTGTATTGAGCAGCACCCAGAGAGACAGTGGGTAAAAAATACCCTGAGGGCGGTGCTCTGCAGGGCTAAGCCACTCCAGGAATGGCAAGTGAATTGTGGACCCAAGGTAGCGCCCTCCGGACAAAATCCTGAACCATGACCCTGTAGGGTGGAGTGTGGGTCCTAGGTGTGGAGATTCCCAGGTCTGCCTGTGATCCAAGCTTGTGGCTAGGAATAAGACCCCAAATTTAGAATGTTACATTAGTGTAGTAGGGTACCTGCGCCTAACACATGTAAGCATGATTCAGCTTGTTGTATCATGCATGTGTGGCAGAATGCTACTATTGTACTCTGACATATGTGGAGCCCATGCGGTCCCCTAGTACAGAAGTGTGATCCCTGCAATAGAAGCGTGCTCCCTGCAATAAAGTTGATGCCTGCCATTTCATTCTCATGTTGGCCTCTTGTGCGTTCTTCCAACTGTGCGTCTCACCACTGAAACCTTCCCTTCTCCATCAGCTCAGTGCTGACAATTATAAAATGATCTTTATATATATTTCTGGTTCTATTACAATAAAAAAGCTTTCATCATTTTTGGTAAATGAAAGTGGAATTTTATAAGCTTTGGTAAGAAATGTTATATAAAGTTATTTCTGTTAATATTTCTAAGTTAGTCTCATTTGAGCCATTTTACTTCTAAATAATTTTAAACATGTATCTGTTTTGAAAGCGTGAATCTAGCTTATGCGGGACTGAATAATTAAGAAAAAAATCAAGTTAAAATCTGAATATGTTTTGTAGTTTATTGTCCTGTGAAGTAAGGACTTCTATTTGAGGAGGTTTAAGATGGAGGAGTGAGTGGGGAGGGGCAGGCTACATTTTTAGTCACAAAAAATTTTACTGTGATTTTTGTTTCTTGTTATCTTGGATCTATTTCTGTAAAACTCGTAGTAACTATTTTCTAAAAAAAGAAGTTCGAGGCCTAACTGCTGATATATAATTATACCAGTATCATTATGTCTCTTGGTATAATCCTCTATAATCAAAGTTGTGTACTCCCTGATTATATACCCAATTGTTCTACCAACCATGAAACAGTTGCTAAGAATGTTCTTGAGAACCAATTTTTCTCCTCTTATCAGTCCATGAAATCTGCTTCTGCATTTACTATAAAATTTTGAAGAACTTGTCCCTCAGACACTTATTATTTTCTATAATGAAGCTTCATGTGAGGAATTTTATTTTAGAATTTATTTTTGAGAACCAAACTTTCCATATCAACAGAGAAGAATGAGAAGTCAGAGACAATCAGAGAGAAGTAACTCAAAAAAAGAATTCTAAGAAAAAATATGTCCTTGGCTAACCTCGTTTATAATATTTTTGTTCTTCACACTGAAAAGCTCTTTTGTTCATCCATGAGGACTCCATTTTGTCCTGGGGGTTGGAATAGAATGTATAATCCAAATTCACATGCTGCACACCCTACTTCCTGTGCCCGTGGCCAACATTGCTAGTAAGTCCAGGTATTCTTTCCTAACATGACCTCAAATCCTTGTCAATACATAATACTGGCAGCTGCTGCCAAGAAATCATCAACTGGCTTATAAGTTGAAACTCGGCTGTCATCTTCAGGTTAACAATTCCCCCCTTAAAGACTTTTATTGATGTTTGTGTGAAGATGTTGACATGTTCTTATCATGTTTGCAGGTGACACCATGGTGTGAAGATTAATTATTATGAGAGCAGCTTAAGAGTTGTGCAAGGAACAGTGGTTTGGGTACAAGTTTAGAATTTGATCTCTAGTGTAACAGTGCACAAATCACTCTTCTTATACTGCCCTTTTTACTCTTTTATAAAATGGTCTTTGGACAGCCTAAATACCACAGATATCCTTACAAAAAATATGAGAATGTTTTTGGATGTTCGGTAACTGATAAAACAAATAGGAAGTATAAGAGAGGGATTTATGAGTTGGGCGTCCATCCAAGCCAGAAGATATAGGGCTGGGAAGGCTCACTTGTGAGAGTGGTGGTGGTGGCAGGGAGGAGTGGGGAGAGAAAATCAGAGCCTCTGCCCTTGGAAACCAGAGAGAGGGAGTAGTTGTTATTTGAAGCTAGCCCCTGCTCAATCAAAGTGGCCTCTAAGCAAATAGGATTCATAGATAACTAGATAACTCTCTTTGGGAGGGTATTAAAATTTTTGAGAAGGAAAAGTTCATTGTGGAATGCAGAACCGGCCCCCTTCAGCATTCTGGGGATCTTGCCCGGGTCACTAGGTGCCTCATCCCTGCCCATCCCTGCCCTGCCCTACCCTACCAGATCTGTACTGAACCAAGAGAGGGCCTGATCTTTTCACCTTGGAGCCCCACACCACACTTTTGCCAGTACCCTCTTCTGAGTTACATGCGGGTGACTGGATCCTGTATCTCAGACTCTGGTCATGGTTTGGGGTCTGATTCAATAAACTGATTACCTAGAAAAACAATGCTACTGCCAGACTTCTGAGTCTGCACTGTTACTGTTCAGAACCTCCTGCTTTTATGCCCTTCCTCCCTAGAAACCCACTATCACCACATCACCACCACAACTACCACATTGGGTCATCTCGGCTAACTCGGTCAGCTTGAGCTAAACTCGTTTGCTTTGGGATATTGCATATTAAGTAAGGTCAATTCTGTCTTAACTCTGAGGCTTCTCTCCTTGCCTTGCAGATGGCTGCCTTCAGGCAGTGTCCTCTGTGGGCACGTATTCCTTGTGTCTCTCCCTATAAGGACACCAGTCATATTAGACTAGCATCTATCCTAATGACATTTTAACTTAATTACCTCTTCAAAGACTATCTCTAAATACAGTTTCATTCTGAGGTCCTAGAAGTTAAGACTTCAACATATGAATTTGGAAAGGGATACAATTCAGCCCATAATTATCACTTATTGAATACGTGACCTTGGTAAAGTTATTTAACCTTCCTCAGTTTCTACAAAGGTAAGGTGGAGGAGAGGAATAACCCTGTGAGGTTATTCTGAGGATCAAACATATACTATATGTAAATAACAAAAAATGATCCTTGGCACAGAGTAGACCAAGAAACCCTAGGATGCCAACTTGACTACTGTGGGATGGCTGAATGTGTAATCAATAGCTTGCTTGGCTTACTTGCACAAGTCACTCATACTATAGTGCTTGTGTGTATATGTGAATATGGGTAGAAAACGCGACTTTTAGATAACCACTCTTGTATGTGACTTTTTAGTGTCTGATATAAATATTTATAATTTAGTTTGAGGAAATAGCTCTATAAAATTTCAGAAATAAAATTTACCATCAAATCAGGTGTTAGAAAATGAAAGGTGTTTTCATTTTGGTGCAGTTTTTTTTTTTTTTAATTTTTTTTAACATTTTAACTTTGGAGTGAACCAATCCATATGATGTTCCTTAATGGTCTTTGGCATGCATTTTACAAATTGAAGAAATGGAACAAAACAGAAAAGAGAATCTACCAATAGTATAATGGGTTTCATTTTTCTTTTTTCTTTTTTAATATATTGTTTCTGAAGTGAATTCCCATAGGAATAGAATTTCCTTCGTAAAAGTTGAAATGAAACTGAAGAGCTCTTCACACAGAGAAGGCTGTGTGATTCCAAACGTGTTTTTTATTCATCTCCATAATGAGAATGGATTTTTTGTGACATTGCTCTAAGGAATGTGGGTATCATGGCTGGGGTTATCAAATAGGGCAAGCTCCCTCTCAGGGAAAAACAGCAACAATGAACAGAAAATGAGCTGCAAGGAAATTTGCTTTTTCCTAGTTCCCCTTGCCATGCACAACTGATAAGCTCAGCTGAGTTACTCCTCGGATGATGGCTGAGCTGAGCACATTCTACTGCAGCTCAAGAGTGGTCCAGAGCCACTTCTGCAGTCTGATTCAGAGGTCTAGGTGTTTGGGCCTGAGGAAGGCTACTTCACTTCATAGGAGTAAGGACATCGAGGAGATGAGGAGAGGCGACCCTGCATTGCTAGTCTGGTTTCTTTCTCTAAACAGTCTGGGGGCATTTTCAGGACATCTTGAATTCAGTTTTGGCAGTCTTTTCTCATTCTATCCAATGAGATGGTTCAGTGGCCCTGGCAGCTTGTCTGAGAAGTACAGATAGCTTTCTCCCATTTTCCTGACAACACCAGCCCAGGCCTCATCTCTGGGTATTGGCAATGCCTCTTTGTCTGTCTCCCTGGCCTTGCTCAAATTTATACCCCACGCTGGAGCCAAAGTGTTATGCAGATAAAGCTCCAAATCCTTTCTAGAACTCATCGCAATGCCTGATAAAATACAGGACACCCAGTTAGGTAAAGAATGAATATTTTTTAGTATAACTTGGGACATACTTATACTAAAAAATAAATTGCTGTTTACATGAGACTAATGTTTAACTAGGTGTCCTTTATTTTTATGTGTTAAATCTGGCAAATCAGAACCTTGCTTCTACCTCTTTGCATATTACAAATTCTCTCTGTTGCTCAGCTACTTGCAATTCTCCGAAATGGGCTGTTCAGTCTGGATTCTCCCGAGCAGACTCTGTGACAAAGATTGGAGTGTAAGCACTGTATTTGGGAGTGCAAATACAGGTAGGAAGTGGGAAATGATAAAGGAAAAAGAAGCCAGTATCCACAGCTGGTGACTAGAGCTGAATCCCTGGGGGAAAATTGTGGAAAACACCATAAAATATACTCAAAATTATCCCACCTGACGGGAGAAAGGAACTGGGTATTTACATATCAACTGCACCACTCTTGGGAGTATCATTCCTCTCAAGCTTTTTACCAGTATTTCCTACAAGAAGGATGAATTCTACTCATGAGGGAAAACTGTCAGGTGGACGTGCAGATACAGACAGGTGAAAGTGCACTGAAGAACAAGGAAGTTTTCAGGTCTAAGTGACATGGGCGGTACAGCCAGCCACATGCCTGTTATATAAATAATGCTTTTCCTCTTCTAGTTCCCTTTCTTTGCCACTTCCTCATATCCCTCCCATCTCTCTGCTGCCCTGTGTTCTACTCATTCTGTAGTTTTTAGCTGTTACTTGAGGGAAGAATTCACTCCCACTCCAAGCCCAACCACTCATACATCTTCAAATGCTCCCCACTTCCTCGTGTTAACTTCTATTAAAACTCTAAGTAGCAATGTTAAAAAAGTCTTTTCAGCCAATTCAGTTATGAGCATGTGCATATAGCATATTGTTTCACTATAATTTTACTATGAGGAAGAGGCCTATGGTCAAGTCAAAGATTCTTTTGCTTAACGAGTTCATCTTCAAAAGACTTCTCTATTGTCACATTTTTACTGTAATGTAAGCAGTCAGGAGGAACCAGGCCACTCCTTCAACACTTTGCTTAGAGATCTCCCTCATCAAATATTCAATGTCATTTCTCACAAAGTCTTACTTCTACAAAACAATAGAACATAAAAGCAAAGCAGCCAAGTTCTTAGCTATTTTATAATGGATCCCCTTTCCTCTGGTTTCATATAACATATTCTTCATTTCTATCTGAGAGCTCATCAAAATGCCTTTTTTTCTCTTAAATCTGTTTTGTCTTTTATTTCTATTTTTTAAATTTTTATTTTTAAATTAGAGTTGACATTCAACACTATTTTATATTTTATATTTCAGATGTACAGCATAGTAGTTAGACATTTATATAATTTATGAAGTGATCTCTCCGATTAGTCTAGTACCCACCTAGCACTATACATGGTTATTACAATATTATTGACTACATTCTCTATGCTATACTTTACAAATCCTGTGTCTATTTTGTAACTACCAATTTGTACTTCTTAATCTCTTCACCTTTTGCACTCAGCTCCCCAACCACACTCCCCGCCCCTCCTCTCATCTGGCAATCACCAGTTTGTTCTCTGTATCTATGAGTCTGTTGTTTTCTTTGCTCATTCATTTTGTTCCTTAGAGTCCACATATAAGAGAAATCATATCGTATTTGTCTGTTTCTGTCTGACTTATTTCACTTAGCGTAATATCCTCTAGGTCCATCCATGTCGTTGCAAATAGTGAGATTTTATTTTTTATGATCAGATAATATCTCATTATATATATTTACCACTTCAACTTTATCCAATTATCCATTGATGGGTATTTAGCTTGTTTCTGTATCTTGGCTATTATAAATAATGCTGCAGTGAACATAGGAGTGAGTATATCTTTTCAAATTAATGTTTTAGTTTTCTTTGGGTATATATCCAGAAATGCAATTATTGTGTCATAAGGTAGTTCTATTTTTAATTTTTTGAGGAATCTCCAAACTGTTTTCCATAGTGGCTATACCAATTTGCAATCTCACCAACAGGTTCCCTTTTCTCCACACCCTCATCTACACTTGTTGTTTTTGATTTATTGATGATAGCCATTCTGACAGGAGTGAAGTGATATCTTATTGTGGTTTTAATTTGCCTTTCTCTGATGATTAGAGACATTGAACATCTTTTCATATGTCTATTGATCACTGAATGTCCTTTATGGAGAAATGCCTATTCAGGTCCTTTGCCCATTTTTTAATTGAAATATTTGTTTTTTTTGGTGTTGGGTTGTATATGTTCTCTATAAATTTCGTATATTAACCCCTTATCAGATGGTGTTAATTGGCAAATATTTTCTCCCATTCAGGAAGTTGTCTTTTCTTTTTGTTGATGGTTTCCTTTGCTGTGCAAAACCTTTATAATTTGATGTAGTTCCATGTATTTATTTTTTCTTTTGTTTCCACTGCCCAAGATATAGCAGGAAAAATATTACTGAGAGCAATGTCAGAAAGTTTGCTGCCTGTGTTTTCTTCCATGAGTTTTATGGTTTCAGATCTTATATTTAAGTATGTAATTCATTTTGACTTTATTTTAATGTATGGTATAAGAAGGTGGTCCAGTTTCATTTTTTTGCATATATCTGTCCAATTTTCCCAACACCATTTTTCGAATAGACTGTCTTTATCTCACTATATATGTTTGCCTCCTTTGTCATGGTTTAAGTCAACATGTAGGTGTGGATTTATTTTGGGCCCTCTATTCTGTTCCATTGATTTAAATGTCTGTTTTTATACCACTACCATGCTGTTTTGATGACAATAGCCTTATGGAATAGTTTGATATCAGGTAGCCTGATACCTCCAACTTTCTTCTTCTTTCTCATGATTGCTGTAGCTATTTGAGGTTTTTTTATGGTTCTATGTAAATTTTAGGATTATTTGTTTCAGTTCTCTGAAAAATACCATTGGTATTTTGATAGGGATTGCATGGAATCTATAGTTGCTTTGGATTTTATAGACATTTAAATGATGTTGATTTTTCCTATCATGAGCATGGTATATGTTTTTATTCGTTTGTATCTCCTTCAATTTCTTTCTTCAATGACTTATAATTTTCCAAGTACAGGTCTTTTACTTTTTTGGTTAAATTTATTTCTAGGCATTTTGTTATTTTTCAAGCAATAGTAATTGGGATTGTTTTCTTTATTTCAATTTTGAATAGTTCATTATTGGTATATACAGATACAACCTATTTCTGAATATTAATTTTGTATCCTTCTACTTTACTGAATTCATTTATCAGTCTTAATAGTTTTTTGGTGCACTCATATATGGTATGTCATTTGCAAATAATGACAGTTTTCTTTCTTTTCCATTTGGATGCCTTTTATTTCTTCTTCTTTTTTTTTTTTTTGTCTGATTGCTATGGCATAAATTCCAATTCTATGTTGAATAAAAGTGGTGAAAGTGGACATCCTTGTCGTGTTCCTAAATATGCTTTTAGCTTTTCCCCATTGAGCATGATGTTAGCTGTGGGTTTATCATACATGGCCTTTATTATGTTGAGGTATGGTCTCTCTGGTCCCACTTTGAGGATAGCTGTTATCATAAATGGATGCTGGATTTTGTCAAATGAGTTTGTTGTATCTATTGGTATAATCATTTGATTTTTATCTTTCAATTTGTTGATGTGCTGTGTCACATTAATTGATTTGAG
This sequence comes from Pteropus vampyrus, assembly GCF_000151845.1. NCBI lineage: Eukaryota > Metazoa > Chordata > Mammalia > Chiroptera > Pteropodidae > Pteropus > Pteropus vampyrus. The sequence goes on from NW_011888878.1 coordinate 5,306,339, forward strand.
AATACTAAACTAACTTTGCATCCCAGAAATAAATCCAAGTTGATCACGTTGTATAATCTTTTTAATGTATTTCTGAATTTGCTTTGCTAATATTTTGTTGAAGACTTTTGCATCTATGTTCATCATGGATATTGGCCTATAATTTTCTTTTTTTGTAATTTCTTTGTCTCATTTTGTAATCAGGGTAATGATGACCTCATAGAATAAGATTGGGAGACTTCCTTCCTCTTGAATATTTTGAAATAGTTTGAGAAGAGCAGGTGTTAATTCTTCTTTGAACATCTGATAAAATTCACCAGTTAAACTATCCAGCCCAGGACTTTTGTTTGTTGGGAATTTTTTGATTGCTAATTTGATTTCATTAGTAGTAATCACCAGGTTCAGCTTTTCTGCTTTTTCTTGACTTGGTCTTGGAAGATTATACGTTTCTAGGAATGTACCTATTTCTTCTAGATTGTCTAATTTGTTGACATATAATTGTTCATAGTATTTTCTTATAATCCTTTGTATTTCTGTGGGGGCTGTAGTACTTATCCTCTTTCATTTCTGATTTTATTTATTTGGGTCCTCTCTTTTTTCTGATGAGTCTGGTTAAAGGTTTATCAATTTTGTTTATCCTTTCAAAGAAGCAGTTCTTGGTTTTATTGATATTTTGTATCAGTTTGTTTATTTCTGCTCTAATTTTTTATTATTTCTTTCCTTCTGTTCACTCAGTGCTTTGTTTGCTTTTCTTTTTCTAGTTCCTTTAAGTGTGAGGTTAGATATTTATTTGAGATTTTTTTTTCTTGTTTCTTGAGGTAGGCCTGTATTGCTATGAATTTCCTTCTTTTGACTGTTTTCACTGTGTCCCATGAATTTTGGGACATTGTGTTTTCATTTTCATTTATCTCACACTATCTTTTAATTTCTTCCTTGATCTCATTGTTAACCCATTCATTGTTTAGTAGTGTGTTATTTAGCCTCTAAGTATTTGTATTTTTCACTTTTCTTCTTGTAATTGATTTCTAGTTTCACCCCATTATGGTTAGAGAAGACACTTGATATGATTTCAGTCTTCTAAAATTTATGGAGACTTGTGGCCTAACGTGGTCTTTCTTGTGCACTTGAGAAGAATGTATATTCTGAATGTTCCTTGTGCACTTGAGAAGAATGTATATTCTGTTCCTTGGGGGTGAAACACTCTAAAAATGTCAATTAAATTTATCTGGTCTAGTGTATTATTTAAGGCTGCTGTTTCCTTGTTGATTTTCAGTCTGGAAGAGCTATCCGTGGGTGTCCATAATGTGTTAAATTCCCCTACTATGACTGTTGATCTCTCTTTACATCTGTCAAAATTTTCTATATATATTTCAGTGCTCCTATGTTAGGTACACAAATGTTACTAGAGTTATATCCTCTTGTTGGATTAATCTAGTTATCTTCATGTAATATCCTTTGTCTCTAATTATAGCCTTTGTTTTAAAGTCTGTTTTGTCCAAGTATTGTTATCCCAGCTTTTTTTTTTTTTCATTCCATTTGCATGAAATAACCCTTTCCATCCTTTTACTTTCAGTCTGTGTGTCTGAAGTGGGTCTCTTGTAGACAGCATATGTATAAGTCTTGTTTTCGTTTCCATTTAGGTACCCTGTGTCTTTTGATTGGAGCATTCAAACCATTTAAAGTACTTATTGATAAGTACATAATTATCGTCAATTTGTTATTTATGTTTATATTATTTTTTCTCCTTTATTCTCTTTAAAGAAGTCTCTTCAACATTTCTTGTAATATTGGCTTGGTGGTGGAGACGTTCATTATTTTTTCCTGTCTGGTAAGCTTTTTATCTCACCTTCAATTTTAATTGATAGCTTTGCTGGATAGAGTAGTCTTGGTTGTAGGTCCTTGCTTTTCAACACTTTGATTTTTTGTGCCATTTTCTTCTGCTCTGCAAAGTTTTTGTTGAGAAATCAGCTGACATTCTTATGGGAGCATTTGTGTAAGTAACTAGCTGCCTTTTTCTTGCTACTTTTTGGGTTCTCTCTTTGTCTTTAACCTTTGCCATTTTAATTATGGTGTGTCTTGGTGTGGGTCTGTTTGGGTTCATCTTGTTTGGGACTCTCTGTGTTTCCTGGATTTGTATGTCTATTTCCTACACTTGTTTAGAGAAGTTTTCAGTCATTATTTTTTCAAATAGGTTCTTAATCCTTTGCTTTCTCTCTTCTCCTTCTGGTACTCCTATGATGTGAATGCCATTATGCTTGATGTTATCCCAGAGGTCTTTTACACTATTCTCATTTTTTTTTCCTTTTGCCATTCTGATTGAGTGTTTTCTGCTACCTTGTTTTCCAAATATTTTATTTATTGTATTCTTCATTTCTGACTGGTTCTTTTTTATGTGTGTGTGTGTGTGTGTGTGTGTGTGTGTGTGTTTGTGTGTGTGTGTGTGTGTGTGTGCTTACTCTCTCTCTTTTGAGGTCCTCACTGAGACCAGCTATTATTTCCCTAAATTCATTAAGTTTCCTTATAACCAGCATTTTGAACTTTGTATCTGGTAAGTTGCTTGCTTCCATTTCATTTGGTTCTTTTTCTGGAATTTTTTCCTTTTCTTTCACTTAGGACATGTTTCTTTGTTTTCTCATTGTGGTTGCATATGTTTGTTTCTATGTATTAGGTAGATCTGCTAAATCTTCCAATCTTAGCCAGGCAGCCTTATGTAGTAGGTGTCCTGTGTGACCCAGTGGCACAGTCTCCTTGATCACCTGGACTGGATGTGCCAGGAGTGACCCTTGTGTGGTTGCCTGTGCTCTCCCTCCTGTTATAGTTGAGCCTTGATTATTGTTGGCACAGCAGTGTGTGGGATTGATTCTCAGGCTGTAGGAATTGGCCAAGCCCAGAATGTACGAGTTGCTATGTGGGATTTGCCCCTGTGGGTTTGTATACCTGTTGAGAGCACTATTTTTGTGTACTGCTTGTTGGGCTAACACCAGCCTCCAGGCTAAGGTAGCTACTGCCTGTGACTAGCCCGGGGCTACCTGGTAGGTGCTACAAACCTATTCGTATTTGGTTGCTGTCTGAACTGGACCTGGAGGTATGTAAGAGAGGCCATGTGGCAAACCAAGTCCAAATGCCACCAGTACCAGGCCTGGAGCAGCTCAGCAAAGGGCCCAGGGCAGCTCCAGGCCTGAGGCAGTACTGGAGTTGGATGAGGCAGAGTCTCAGGGAGCCACCAGGGTTCTCCATGTTGGTGCAGATTCAGATTTGTTGTCAGTGGCAACTTGCAAAGTCTCAGTTCACACCAAGGCCAGCCGCTGTCCACTTCAGGCTTGCAGATGCCCGAGATTTGCTCAAGAAATACCGCAGCTAAGGCTAGAGCTGGTTGCCCTGCCACTGAAAGTGTCTCCCAAAGTGCTTGAACAGAGGCCTATTGATTGCTACCAGTGAAACCTCCTGCTGAGAGCATGGGGTGATACTGGTTGCCCAGTAATCACCCAAAATTACCACTGGCATTTTGTGAGTTGCGTGGGGCAAGGCCTCAGGGAGTCACTGGGATAGATGGAGCAGATCTCAACAGGCCAATGCGGATTCAGTTTTGGCAGTGTTGGGGGAGAGTTCAACACAAGCAAGATAGTGCCTGCCTGTTGGCTGCTCAGGAGGAGGTCTCAACAAAGGTGGCTGTCCCTCCAGCCCTCACCCTGAAGCCACACAACTCAAAGTTTCCCTGTATGTCTCTGGCACCTCTCAAGCTGCTGTCCTTCCACCAGAGCCCAGGGTAAGTGCCTGCAAGTGAGTCCGTGCATGGTCCCTTTAAGGGAATGTCTGGATTTCCAGCGAACTTCTATCTCTCCTGGACAGCCAGAATCCCCACTGATTTTCACAGCCGGATTTTGTGAAGACTCTTCTTCTTGGCACTGGAACCCTGGGCTGAGTAGCCCCAATGTGTGTCTGGGGCCCCTTGCTTCTCCAACAGCGACCTCTGCAGTCAACTTATTTCTCCCCACGCTCAACTACCACATGTGGGTGTGGGACCAGCCTGTTTTGCATCTCTTCCTTTCCTACCAGCCTCAATGTGGCCTCTTCTTTATGTCCTCAGTTATAGGACTTCTGTTCAGCTAGTCTACAAATCACTCTTCAAGTTGATTGTTTCATAATTTAGTTGCAATTTTAATGTGGTCATGCGAGGAAGCATGCACAGTGTTTATTTACCCTGCTATCTTGAATGGAACTCCCAGTATGGCTTTTACTGTCCGTATTTCTACTAATATTCCATTAGTATTTCTTAGGTTTTCTCTAAGATGAAAGATTCCTCTGTAGCTCTATTCTTTTTTTTTTTTTGAGCTTTCACCAATATCTCCTTTAACATTCCATTGTTAAATGTAGCCTTTAACTAACATGTACCTCGACTTTTTCAGCCTCTACCTATTACCTCACTGCAAAACTGCTTACAAATTTTTGAATATTTGTAACAGTAGCACTCCATTTATTAGTACCAATTTCTATACAATTATCTATTTATTATAAAGAACTGGCTCATGTGATTATGGAAGAGAGAAACCCCACAGTCTTCAGTCATCAAGCTGGAGACCTAAGAATGCTTGGTGATGTAATTCAATCTGAATCTGAAGACCTAAGAAAAAGAGGAAGCAATGATGTAAATCTCAATCTGAATGCAGAAGATGGTATGAGATGTCTCAGCTAAAACAGTGAGGAAAAAAAAAAGACAAATTACTCTTTCCTCTGCCTTTTATTCTATTCAGGACCTCAATTGGTTGGATGATGCTCACCCATAGGAGAGGGTAATCTACTGAGTCTAATGATTTAAATGTTAATCTTATCCAGAAACACCCTCAAAGACACACCAAGAAATTATGTTTAATCCAGGTACTCTATGGAGAGTCAAATTGACACATACAATTAGCCATCACAATTATAGAGACAGAGATATAGAGAATCACAACTTACTAGATCAAAAAACCATGGGAACCAAATTCAGGGTAGGAAAATTTAAACTGTAATTAATGAATTGCTAGAGGTTCAATGTGGAAAAGTCTGAGAATTAAAAATTCTAAGGAGACCCAGTCATAGGGAAGACCCTACACTATTGTGAGATTTACCACAAGGAGCTCAACCAAGTCTTCATAATAAATATCAAAGAAAAGTACCCCCAGCTTTTAGCAGGGGGAGAGGGAAAAAAAATCATTTTTAAATACACCATATTGCTTTATTCCTCTTAACAAATCCTTCCCAGAAACTATTTTACCAGAGACTAACCTGCTGGGACTTTTTTCAGAGCCTAATCTACCTGAGGGAAGAGAAATCACTAAATTCAACTATTTCTAGCTTCCTATATGGGGAAAGGAAATATGCCACTCCAGCTGGCTCTTGCTTCCATGTCAAAGAAGGGAAATGTAAAACTTCTGGACCCTCTAGCCATTTTATCCCACCTAAGGCATGATGGGGGGACTGAGAATGACTGGTGAAATTCACAATCCAGGGTTATAGGTTTACCTATATCATAAGACTGTAGAATGCTCTCCCCTCACCACACACACACACTTTACCACTATGTTAGTAGCTAGTCAGACATGAGAGAGAGGGGAACAAAGGAAACTGCCTAAGGAAAATCCCATTAGTAGTTAAAGAATCCCTCCTGCATCCCAGGAGACAAAGGACAGAAGGGCCATAACCTATAGCTAGTTTATTCTGGCCACATACGCTTTGCAGAAGGTACTACCCTAACCTGCCCACAACCTTGGCCTCATTATACCATCAGTATAATATGTTTATACCCAGAAGTCATGAATTTAATTATAACAGATTGAATTCTAGGTAAGCACATGCACACTAGGCAAAGAGTTACATAGCAGTCAAGTGTTAATCAAAATGACCTCACCTAGGAATGCCTTTGTAACCACCCATCACAGCCAAAATATAATACAGACCTTCTCACTTCTGGGTTGTTATAGCTCTCTTACCTGAAAACTCTCCCCTTCCTTGGGGAGTATCCTATCTTTTCTTTTATCTTTTCACCTCCCGAGTTCCACAGGGCTTCAGCCTTCCTTAGCATGGCCCATCTCTTTCTAAAATGTACCTTAATAAGCCTTAACTTTTTCTAAATCTTGCTGACCTGTAACTCTTTGCTGCATTGGTGGAGAAGAACTGAGGAAAAATGCTAATCGCTCTTCTACATCGTTACCCCCGATGCCGCTGGGGTGACACTGGAGTTCAAATTACCCCAAAATGGTAACAACTACATTACTCAAAGCCTATTTATCACAATTCTTTTTATCTGGTACATTATATCCACTTTTCAAAATTACAAGACATAGCAAAAGGCAAAAAATACAATGTCAAACACCATGCCATAGAGTCAAGAAGCTCAGAGACACAAAACAGGGTAAATGTTGGGGAAAAAAGACTCTATACATTGATATAGGTAAGCACATGCACACTAGGCAAAGAGTTACATAGCAGTCAAGTATTAATCAAAATGACCTCACCTAGGAATGCCTTTGTAACCACCCATCACAGCCAAAATATAATACAGACCTTCTCACTTCTGGGTTGTTATAGCTCTCTTACCTGAAAACTCTCCCCTTCCTTGGGGAGTATCCTATCTTTTTAACATCACATTTAAACTTCAGAGAGTCAAAGAACAAGCAAAGATCTTGAAAGAAGGCAGAGGAAAAACAGTTTACCCAACTTCTTAGAAACCATGCAAGCAAGAAGAAAATGGAGTGAAATATTTAAAATCTTAAGACAAAAAATCCCACCAACTTAGAATTCTGTACCTTATAAAATTATTCTTCAAAAGTGAAGGAGTAATAAAGACTTTCCCAGACAAACAAAAATTGAGGGAATTTGTTGAATACTCAATGGAGAAAAGACAGTCTTTTCAATAAATGGTGCTGGGATAATTGGATATTCACATGGAAAAGGTTGAAACTGAACCCATATGTTATACCACTCACAAAATTAACTTAAAATGAATTAAAGACTTAAACATAAGATCTGAAACTATGGAACTCCTAGAAAAAAACATAGGAATAAAGCTCCTCAATATGGATCTTGGTAATAATTGTTTTGCATATAGCACCTAAAGCATAAGCAACAAAAGAACAAATATACACATGTGAGACTACATTAAACTAAAAGGCCCCTGTACAGCAAAAGAAATAATTAACAAAATGAAAAGACAACATATGAAATGAAAATGAAAAACATTTGCAAACCATATATCTGATGAGGGGTTAATATTCAAAATATGTAAAGAGTTCATACAACTCAATAGCAAAATGCTCCAAATAATTCAATTAGAATATGAGTAAAAGACCTGAATGGGCATTTCTCCAAAGCGGATATGTGAAAAGTCACTGATACATGAAAAGATGCTCAATATCACTAGTCGTTAGGAAAATGCAAATTAAAAACACAATGAGATATCATTCACAACTATTAGAATTGTTATCATGAAAAACACAGGAGAGAGAATCAGGCAAAATGGTGTAGATGATAGAAGCTTTGTTCATCTCCTCTTGCGACCACATCAAAGTTGAGATGGAAATGGAGCAAACAGCAAG
>NW_011888878.1:5313941-5316827 GCF_000151845.1 Pteropus vampyrus
AGAGAATCAGGCAAAATGGTGTAGATGATAGAAGCTTTGTTCATCTCCTCTTGCGACCACATCAAAGTTGAGATGGAAATGGAGCAAACAGCAAGTAGAGTCATCCGGGTGTCTTGATGAACAGAATCCCTATAACTAGGGAAAGAAATAAGAACTCAATCTGCTATGGTAGGAGGTAGAAGGGGCGAAGACATGAGGTTGCCCAGTCACAAGCAGGTGAGTGGAATAGAGGTTACATCAGCTGCAGACACCTCTTAAAGGGGCCATGTCCACAACCAGACTTTCAGCAGTGACAGACCTGCTTGCTCTGAGTCCAGCACCAGGTCAGATTCTTGGGGGACACTAGGAACTTATAAGGGAAAACTGAGTTGTTGGAGAGCCAGAGGTGAGGCTTTCCACCAGGCAGAAAAGCTGGTGGTATCCAATTCTCCTCTGTTGAGTCTTCCCCACTCCCAGTGTGCGGACTCAGTGCCGCCGTAGCTGAGATATTATCAAACTGGATAACAGAGGTTATTGAGCCCAGAAGAGTCCCTGAAACTCTGCCTCCCCCAACTCACAACCCCAACCAAGTCACATCCATTTTTGTGTCCTCTTGGTGAGTCCTGTGCTACTTGCTGAGCAAGCTCCAGGACCCACACTGGTGGCAGCTGACCTCGATTTCAGGCATGGCTTCTTGAGGCAACTATAAGCACAGCATCTCTGGATTGCTTGCTGAATCTTAACAGGTGGCCCTGGAGGGGCACAGCCTGAAATTTAACTTGGCCTGCAGCTAGATCTCTCTCAGGACTGTGCCACTGGATACCTACTACACAAAGCCACACTAATAAGACCGGGGGACTTAGGAGCTTTGCTTAGTACATAGAAACAGACAAAGTAAGGCAACCAAAATGGGAAGACAAAGAAGCAGCAACCATATGAAAGAACAGAACAGAGATCCAAGAAAAATGGAGTCAAGCAATCTAACAGATGCAGAGTTCAAAACACTGGTTATAAAGATACTCAATGAAATGAAGAGAAGTATAGATGAACTCAGTGAAATTTTTAACAAAGTGATAAACGTAAAAATGGAAATGGAAATTATAAAAGGTAACTAGTCAGAAATAAAGAATACATTATCTGCAATGAAAAGTATATTAGAGAGAATCAACAGAGTGGATGAAGAAGAGGATTGAAACACTGGTAAAGAGAGTGGGGAAGCCAAGGACACCCAACCAGAATGGCACAAAAAATGCAACAAAGAATATAAGAATAATTTAAGGAGTCTATGTGACAAAATTAAGTATAACAAAATCCATGTAATAGGATACCTGAAGAGGGAGAACAAGAAGTCAAAAAGCTATTTGAAGCAATAATTGTGGAAAACTTTCCTAGCGTGGTGAAGGGAATAGACGTACAACTCCAGGAAGCTCAGAGACTTCCAAAAAAGATGAATCCAAAGAGACCCACACCATGATACATAATTAAAATGCCAAAGTTTACATACAAAGAAAGAATCTTAATAACAGCAAGAGAAAAACTATTAGTTACTTTACAAGGGAGCACCTATAAGACTGGCAGTCAATTTCTCAAAAGGAACTTTGCTAGACTGAAGGACTTGGCACAAAATATTCAAAGTGTTGAAAACCCAGGATCTACAATCAAGCATATTTTACCCAGCAAAATTATCATTTAGAGTCAAAGGACAGATAAAGAGCTTCCCAGACAAAAACAAGCTAAACAAATTCATCATCACCAAGCCAGTATTATAGGAAAAGTTGGAGGGACTTCTTTAAGAAGAAAAGAATTGAGTGCTCCAACCAAAAGATAGGATGGTTGAATGGATAAGAAAACAAGACCCCTACATATGCTGCTTACAAGAGACTCACTTCAGATTAAAAGACACACAGGCTAAAAGGAAGGGATTGGAAAAAGATATTGCTGTGATGGACATAGAAGGTATTATGCTGAAAGAAGTAAGTCAGATAGAGAAAGACAAATATCACACAATTTCATGTACATATGAAATATAAGGGACGAAATAAACAATAACGACAACAACAAAAAAGCCCACCAGAAACAAACTCATAGATACAGAGAATATTTTGAGGGTTACTAGTTGAGAGGGAAGGTTGGGAGTAAAAAAGGGCAAAGGGATTAAGAAATGCAAATAGATAGATACAAAATAATCATGGAGATGTAAAGTATAGCATAAGGAAAATAGTCAACAATGTTGTAATAAATGTTTAATAAATATGTAAGGATGAAGAAGTGTACTTGCTTTAGTGGGGTGATCACATTGTGAGTTATATAGATCTCTAATCACTATACTGTACAACTGAAACTAATATATTACTATATGCTAACTATAATTGAAAAAACCTCATTAGAAACACAGGAGATAACAAATGCTGGCATGGATGTAGAGAAAACGGAACCCTTGTGTACTGTTGGTGGGACCGTAAGTTGGTACAGCCACTATGGAAAATAGTATGGAGGTTCTTTAAAAAATTAAAAATGACCTATGTTATGATCCAGTAATTCCACTTCTAGGACATATTTTAAGGAAACAAAAATCAGTAGGTTGAAGGTATGTCTGTACTGCCATGTTCATTGCAGCATTATTTATAATAACTAAGTCATGGATAAAACCTAAGTGTTCATCAACAGATGAATGGATAAAGGAGTTGTGGTACATATACAACAGGATATTATTTAGCCATAAAAAAAAGAAATCCTGTTATTTGCAACAACATGGATGGACTTTGAGAGCATTATGCTAAGTGAAATAAGTCAGAGAAAGACAAATATTGTATGATCTCACTTATATGTGAAATCTTATAACAGAAAAACAAAACCAAAAAAACTCAAAAAAGACATCAGATTTGTGGTTACCAGAAGTGTGTGTGG
>NW_011888878.1:5316877-5401918 GCF_000151845.1 Pteropus vampyrus
CTATGTTATGATCCAGTAATTCCACTTCTAGGACATATTTTAAGGAAACAAAAATCAGTAGGTTGAAGGTATGTCTGTACTGCCATGTTCATTGCAGCATTATTTATAATAACTAAGTCATGGATAAAACCTAAGTGTTCATCAACAGATGAATGGATAAAGGAGTTGTGGTACATATACAACAGGATATTATTTAGCCATAAAAAAAAGAAATCCTGTTATTTGCAACAACATGGATGGACTTTGAGAGCATTATGCTAAGTGAAATAAGTCAGAGAAAGACAAATATTGTATGATCTCACTTATATGTGAAATCTTATAACAGAAAAACAAAACCAAAAAAACTCAAAAAAGACATCAGATTTGTGGTTACCAGAAGTGTGTGTGGAGAGGTGGGGGCGGGACGAATGGATAAAAATTGTCAAAGGATATAAACTTCCAGATATAAGGTAAATAACTGCTAAGGATGTAATATACAACATGATAACTATAGTTAACAGTGCTGCATAATATATAAAAAAGTTGTTAGAGTAAATCCTATGAGTTCTCATTTCAAGGAGAACTCTCCCCTGCCCCTCCTCTTTTTTTCTCTTTTCTTTTTTTTTATTATATCTATATGAGAAGATGGATGTTAGCCAAACCTATTATGAAAATCATTTCATAATATATATGTTAAACCATCATGCTATATACCTTAAATTTACACAATGATGTATGCCAATTATTTCTCAAAAAAATAAATGAGGGAATTTGTTGCCAAGTATATCTGCCTTGCATGGAATATTAAAAGATGTTCTTTAGAGAGAAAGAAAATTATATAGACAGAAACTCAGATTTGCATAAAGAAAGTAAGAGCATTGGAGGATGAATAAGTGAAGATAAAATAAAAAATTTATTCTTATTTTTAATTGATCTAATAGATAACAGTTTGTTTAAAATAATAGCAACGTGTATTAAATTATGAATGCTTATGTATGCTTATGTGTAAATAAAATACATTGTCAATGATAGAGGGATAGAAGGAAAAATCATCTGAGAAGTGCTGCAATGTTATTTGAAAGTGGATTAGGATTAGGTATAAATGTATATTATAGGGCAACCATAAAAAAGTAAAAAAGAAGTACAACTTATATGCTAATAAAGGAATCATATTAAGATTTCACTTAAAACCACAAAAGGCAGAAAAAGTATGGAAGGCAAAAACAGAAACAAAGAACAAGGGCAATGGATAGAAAACTAATTAATATGGTAGATATTGATTAAACTATAACGATAATCATTTTAATTCTTAATGGTGTATGTCACCAAAAAAAGAGAGATTTCCAGAGTAGATCATAAACCAAGGTCCAAATATTTTGTGTACAAGAAGCCCACTTTAAATATGAAGACACATATAGATCAAAAGGAAAGACTTGAGAAAGATGTATCATGCTAACACTAATAAAAAGAAAGCGGGAGTTGCTATTAATTTCAAATAGAGCAGACTTCAGAGTAAGGAAAGTTATAAAGAGGGGCATTACATAAAGATACAGAGGTTGAGTACTCCAAGAAAAAAATAACAATTATTACTGTTTATGCACCCAACAACAGTGTTAAAACAGGCAAGATGAAAACTGATAGACCTACAAAGAGAAATATAAGAATTCAAAGACTTTAACACCCCACTTTCAGAAATGCATAGATTCAGCAGGCAGAAAATCAGTAAGGATAAATGTTTAATTCAACAACACCACCAATTAGCTAGGCATAATTGACAGTGATAGGCTATTTCATTTAACAATAGCAGATTTCACATTATTCTCAAGCTCATGTGGGACATTCACTAGGATAGACCACATTCTGGGCCTGAAATTACACCTTAACAAATGAAAAGAATAAAGAATGTCTGCTCTTAGACCACAATGAAATTAAATGGAGTAGGAATCAATGACAGGAAGAAAATCTCCAATACTTGTCCAATACAGGAAGAAAATCTCCAATACTTAAATGGAGTAGGAATCAATGACAGCTTGGGATTAAGCAACACACTTCTAAATAACACATGGGCTAAAGAAGTAATCTCAAGCAAAATTTAAATATATTTTGAACTAAATGAAAATGAAAACACAACTTATCAAAATTTGTAGGACCCAATAAAAGCAATGCTTAGAAGGAAATTTACAGCCTTGAATGTACATGTTAGGAAGGAAATGGAGAAAGATCTAAAATCAGTCCTCTAAGCTTCCACCTTAGGAAAATAAAAGAAGATCAAATTAAATCCAAAGGAGAATAAAAGAAATAATAAAAAATTAGAGCAGAAACTAATGAAATTGAAAATAGGAAATCAATAGAGAAAATCAACAGGAACCAGAAGTTGGTTCTTTGAAAAGATCAATAAAACTGATAAGCCTCTAGCCACGTTAACTAAGAAAAAAAAGAGAGAAGTTACACATTACTAGTATCAGAAATTAAAAAGAGGACATGACTACAGATCCCAGGGACATTAAAAGGATAATAAATAAATAATATGACCAACACTAGACACACAATTTGAAAACCTAGATGAAATGGATCAATTCTTTGAAAGATACAATTTACCAAAACTCACATAAGAATAAACTGACAATCTCAATAGGCCTATATTTATTAAAAATTGTCATTAATTAATAACCTTTGAAAACAGAAAGTACCAGGCCCAGATATGTTCACTGGTTAATTCTACCACAGATTTAAGGAAGAAATAATACCAATTCTCTACAATTCCTTCCAGAAGATAGAAGCACAGGCAATGTTTCCTAACTTATTCTGTGAGGACACCATTATCACAAAAGCAAAAACAGACAGACATTACAAGAAAAGAAATCTACAGGTCATTGTATCACTGAATATGAATTAAAAAAATTCTCAACAAAATATTAACAAATCAAATTTAACAATGTATAAAAAGAATTATACACTTTGACTAAGTGGGATTTATCTCCGTTTTGCAAAGCTGGCTCTACATTTGAAAATCAACAAATGTAATTCATCAATAGGGTGAAGAAGAAAAATCACATGACAATTAAGATGCAGATAGTGCATTTGACAATATGCAATACCCATTCATGATAAAAACTCAGCATATGAGGAAAAGAAGGGAACTTCCTCAATTTGATTAAAAATATCTACAGCTAATATCATACTTAATATTAAGAAACTTGAAACTTTCTTGCTAAAATCAGTCTTAAGGCAAGGATGTCTTCTCTCACTACTTCTTTTTAACATCACACTGGAAGTAATAGCTAATGCAATAAGATAAGAAAAGGAAATGAAAGGTATATAAAGTGGAAAGGAAGAAATAAAACTATCTTTGTTCACAAAAGATATGACCATCTATGTAGAAAATTAAAAGAATCAACAACAACAACAAAAAAACTGGAACTACTAACAGATATAGCAAAGTGTGGGACACAAAGTTAATATACAGAAGCTAATCGCTTTCTTATACACCAGCAATGAAAAAGTGGAATTTGAAATTAAAAACATTACCATTTACATTAGCACCCTTAAAATTTAAATACTTGTGTATAAATTGAACAAAATATGTACAACATCTATATAAAGAAAACTACAAAACTCTGATAAAATATATCATAAATAAATAAATAGGTGGAGAGATATTCCATGTTCATGGATAGGAAGCCTCAATATTGTGAAGATGTTCGCTTTTTTTTTAACTTGATCTATAGAGAATCAATGCAATCTTAATCAAAATTTCAACAAGTTATTTTGTAAATATAAACAAACTAATCCAAAAGTTTACATGGAGAGGCAAAAGACCCTGAATAGCCAATTCAATATTGAAGGACAAGAGCAAAGTCAGAGGACACTACTACCCAACTTCAAAACTGGCTATAAAGTGACAGAAATAAAGACAGTGTGGTGTTGATGAGAAAATAGAAAAATAGAAAAGGGGAACAGAATTTAGTGCCCAGAAATAGAACCCCATAAATATAGTCAACTAATCTTTAACAAAGCAACAAAGGTAATATAACGAAGCTATGATAGTCTCTTCAACAAATGGTGCTAGAACAACTGGATATCCACATGTACAAATGTGAATATAGACACATATCGCTCTTCACAAGAATTCATTCAAAATGAATTAGAGACCCAAATGTAAAACAAAAAGCTCTAAAATCTAGGTTACCTTGGATATGGTGATAACTTTTTACATACAACACCACAGCCAGTATCCATGGAAGAAGTAATTGATAAGCAGGACTTTATTAAAATTAAAAATTTCTGCTTCGCAAAAGACAATGTCAAGATAATGACAAGACAAGCCAGAGACTGAGGAAATTATTTGCAAAAGGCACATCTCACAAAAGACTGCTATCTAAAATATACAAAGAACTCTTAAAACTCAGAAATAAAAGAACAAACAACCAAATTAAAAATGGGAAAATTTGGACAGTTAAGCAAACTAAATATACAAATGACAAATAAGCATATGGAAAGATGTTCCACATCATGTCATCAGAGACGTGCAAATTGACACAACAGTGAGATACTGCTACACATCTATTAGAATGTCTAAAATCCAGAACACCAATACGCCAAATGCTGGTGAGGATGTGGAGCAACAGGAATTCACATTCATTGGTAGGAATGCAAAATGGTACAGGCACTTTGGAAGAAAGTTTGGCAGTTTCTTAAAAAAACTAAACATACTCTTATCGTATGACTCAGCAATCCTGCTCCTTGGTATGTATCCAAAGGAGTTGAAAACTTATGTCCACACAGAAACCTGCACATGGATGTTTATAGCAGCTCTATGCATAATTGTCAAAATGTGGATGTAACCAAGATTTCTTTCAGTAGGTGAATGGATAAATAAACTATGGTACATCCAGACAGCAGAGTATTTTTCAGTGACAACAAAAAAATGAGATATCAAGCCATAAAAAGATGTGCAGGACTCTTAAATGCATATTAATAAGTGAAAGAAGCCAGTCTGAAAAGACTATATACTCTATGATTCCAAACATATGACATTCAGGAAAAGGCAAGACTTTAGAGACAGTAACAAAAATCAGTGGTTGCTAGTTGGGGGTTGCGATTGGTTGGGGAGAGATGAATAGGCAGAGTACAGAGGATTTTTAGGGTAGCAGAAATATTCTGTATGATACTACAATGGTGGATATTTGTCATTATACATTTGTCAAAATCCAGAGAATGTACAAGACCATAAGTAAACCTTAATGTAAACTATAGACTCTGAGAGATAATATAGGTCAATTTAGGTTCGTTGATTATAACAAATGTACCATTCTGGTGGGGGATGTGGATAATGGGAAGGTTATATGTGCGTGGGGACAGGGTATACAAGGGAGCTCTCTGTACTTGCTACTCAATTTTGCTGTAAACATAAAACTGCTCTAAAAGTGAAGTTTATTAATTAAAAATATTTTCAGCTGTCCAAGGGTTTTATTTTCCCCCCATGCATTCATTATCCTCCTCAGACCCAGTCACTTACTGAGGTGAGGATGATAGATAAGGCTTTTTAGTAAAGCTGACTGTAATAGCTGTCAAAAAGATCTCAACCAGATAATATGATTACCTTACAGTTACCTTCTAATATGGGATTAGCTCTTCCCATCCCTAGCTTAGAAACAATCTAGCAGAAGAGCCTAATCCAAAAGTAGAAGAGGGTAGACTTCCTAAAAGAAAATGAAGCTGATATTATATGATCCCATATATATGCAATGTCCAGAATAGGGAAATCTATAGGGACAGAAAATAAATTAGTGGTTGCCAGTGGGGAAGGGACCACACATGTAATGACAACTAAGGAGTATGGGGTTTGCGGGGGAGGGATGAATATACCCTAAAATTGATTGTGGTGATGGTTGCACAAGTCTGTAAATATACTAAAAAGCATAGGAATATATGTTTTGAACTTTATAGCTTATAAGTTATATCTCAATAAAATTGTTAACAAACAAAAAAGGAAGATGAGGCATACCAAGAGCAAAAGTGACCAAGAATTGGAAGGGAAGAGGATAGGCAGGAAAGGGAAGATCAAAAGGGAATTAGTTTACTGGCTATCCTTCAACCTCCAGCCTCAAAAGAATAACCACATGGAGATGCTGTGACAGTTTAAAAATTAGGCTTCAAATTTTTAAGAAACTACAGACAAATAAGAATCAAGAAACCAAAGCTGAATCTCAGTCCCTCTGTGAATTATGTAGAGATTGGGATAATCAACTTGAACCAAAAAGAGAGACAATTTTGCAAATGCTTGTGGACTCGCTCTGCCTCCCTATCTGTCTAATGGTGCAGTTGTTTGGGAGCAGCCCATCTTCACTGTAAAGGGAAACTCGTAGTAGAGAGTTATCTGTATTTGAACCTTCTTGATGTTTTTAATTTTAACATAGGATCACACATAAACCTCTTAGAGCTGTGTACCCAGGATGTATTCTTTGGTCCTCATAAAATTGCTTTTATTTGATTACGTTTTGTATTTTGCCATCTTCCTCTGTTGAAGAATGCATTGAAAAAACAACTCTTGAAATAACAACATCTTTATTGTAGAGGTGGTTCTCAAAAACATGTCCACAGACCTGACTTCATCAAAAACTCCTGATGCTCTTTTCAAATGCACAGATAGATGCAAAGTTACTGAATCATAACTTTAACACTGGGGTATGGGATTGTGATTCTATATATTGGCCTATAATTCTACATGTTAACAAAGGTCCTGTTCTATTGCATGTCCTAGCTAAAAACCACTATGTTACATCACACATTCCTCCTTTATAAGAAACTATGGGAAACATCTCTCTCACCCCAGTTCTAGGAACAATTATTCTGAGCAGATCATCCCATTCCCATCTACCTTCAACCACCACAAAGACGGGACTTAAGACAGTGAATTTTATAACTGATTATTTTTTTCTTCTTTAATTCATCTATCAGGAGAGTCAAAACCAAATTTCCCACTCAATTATATGTGATGAGCTAGTGTTAAACTAAACTTATTTTTCTTTTACTCCAATTATCTCATCAATTTATTTTATTCTGCTTATCATTTATCTTTGTAAGTTGCTTCAAATACTTTTTGCAACAAGGGTATATAAATAAGTTAATATGAAAAATCTTAGCCTAAAGTATCAGGATTCTGGAGTCAAGGAACCAGAGGCTTATTTCATCCAGTCCTGTGCCTTTGCTGCCTTGAATGTATTATGGCATCAATGTCCCTAGGGGACAAATGTACATTATCCTTATCTGAAGAGCAGAAATGCATGTAGGTTATTTCTTGGTTTATTAGCCATAACATTTATTATGCTGATATCATAACACCTCTAAATTTTTAGCAGAAACTGAGTTTTATCTGAAACACTCCTAAATATTTATAAGAATTTGAGACCGAAGAATAGTAATTATTGACCCACAGTTATTTGGGGAGCAAGAAATCTGGGATAAAAAAGCAAATGTTTTGATTTTATTCTATCCTTTTCTTATTACACAATATACACATCACTTATTAATTTCCTAATTTCTAAGAATCAATCAAAGAGAGTCATTGCTTCTCATTTCAAGTAGACATATTCTAAACACTAACCTGAGGGTTGAACTCTGGGTGTCCCATGACATAAGCACTAGTAGAACATGAAAGGGTTTAGAAGCTGAGGGGCCATAGAGTGACCAGATGTTAAACAGCCCAGAAGTCCAAAAGCTGTTGCCTCATAGCCCTCTGGGTTAATCTGGGCCTCCTCCATGCCATCCCCCAAATTTCAATTTCTCCTCTCCTTTCGGTGGGAACATTTCTTAGAAATATAAGAATTCTCATATTTCTGGGGAGAAGCTCAGTATGATATGAGCATTTTCAAAGAGAAAACAGTTCTTTGAAGACCATTTTATTTATGGGATTTTTCTCCTTAAGAAACATGAAAGGTTTGGTCTGAGAAGCCCAGATATTAGATTGAATCATTCATGCTTTAGGGATTTCAGTGTGTGGAAAAATCACAACATTCAGAAGGGCAATTTATTTATATTATATGTCAATTAATAATATGTATGTGTCCTAAAATTGATTATGGTTATATATTATAATAATTCTAATCTATTACTTATAAAATGACTAGTGAAATTACACAATAAAGCAACAGACCTGATTCCTCTTGAGTCAGTTTGCTCTCATTCTGGCACACTTGTCCATTTGTTCTATCTATACACACACACACACACACACACACACACACACACACAAAGCAATTCAGTTACTCAAAGTTACAGCAATTTGGAGATCAAAGCTTCATTTCTCAAATAATTAAACCCAGCCTGAAAATACTTAAATTTTTATAAGTTTCATTTGCTTTTTTCAAGGGAAAGTGGTGAGAAAAGCCCTTGGGTTTAATGTTTAGATAGTTCAAGAAATAAACCGTAAGTGAAATTCAAAGTGATATGCATTGGTAGCAATTATTCAAATAATTTGAATCAGTTGTGATTCCAGAATTTATACAACTGAATATAGGGACAACCATAGGGTTCTTGTTCTGCAACTTAGATTGATCTTGTTTGGGCCATGGTGTCAGTTTAAATCATTGAGCCTTAAAGCAAAATATTGGAAATGTGACCAAGTTAGGCAAGTTACTTTACTTTTCAGAACCCATTTCCCCATCTATTCGTTTTTTATCTTTCAAGTTTGTAGTAAAAAGTAGGGATAATAGATATGAGTCTCTTCGCATAGTACCCCGGCACATAATAAGAAGTTATTGTTATCATAGCACAGAGGCTCTTGTTCTGCCATGATAATAAAAAGGTCAGCTAATTTTATAGCACAAATAAGACAATTATAACTAGAAACTACTTTCCGTATCATTCTACAAGCAGCATTTTCACTTTCCTTGACATTCCCTAGGAATTCTCAATTTCAGAGTATTTATACTCTAAAATTTTCTGTAAAGTTATGTGCCGATAGTATGGTATATTGACACTGGTTTTTTTTTTTTTCAACATGATGGTGCCTCGCATTTGCTCAAATAAACTCATGTCGTCTGAATTGACACCTTAGGTAGAAGCCAATGCAGGAGCCAATGAACAAGGCTTAACCTCTTCAATTCTGTGTTGATATCCTTTACTTTAACACACTTTAAGATGCTTTTCTTTTTCTTTCTTTCTGGTTGTGCATGGTCAGTTTTGACCTTTTCCTGGCCTTTTATGCACTAGAACATCTGTCAATAAAAAGGTTTTTGTTTGTTTGTTTGTTTTAAATAGACTTTGTTTTTTAAAAGCAGCTTTGGGTATTTTGACATCAATCCCGAACAAGTTTTGATGCTTTGATGCAATCTGTTTCCTTACCCGACACAAGCGGGCTTAAGTGGGAATACCAGTGTGAATGATTGCAAGCTTTATAGTCAGGGTAGATAAATAAAAGAAAAACTTTGTCCACCTTTTCATGAGTGAGTTATAGTATCTATAAAATGACTATACTTACACATTTCTTTATATTTTTTTTGAGAATAAGCTGTAATAATGACATTAAAAAAAGAATCACAATAATTGCAATAAATGTTATTTTTTTCTTCTGATTCATCTAGTATTCAAGAATGAAATATTGATTATTCATATGCAATATTGTATAATTCCCTTCTTTGGGTTTATTTACAGAAATTGAGGTCTCTAAAATCAAAAGCACTTAATATTAAGATATTGTATTAGTCAGCTTGTGTGACTTAAACAACAGAAATTTGTTTTCTTATAGTTTTGGAGACTGAGAAATACAAGATCAAAGTGTAGGCAGATTCAGTTCCTGGTGAGTGCCCTCTTTCTGGTTTGCAGATGCCTGCCTTCTTGTTACATCCTCATGTGGTAGAAGAGAGAAGGATATCTCTGTCTTCCTCTTCTTTAGGGCTATGAATTTTATGAGATTAGGGTCCCACTCTTATAACCTCATTTAACCTTAGTTAACCTCCTAAGGGCCCTGTTTTCAAATTCAGTCACATTGGGGGTTAGGCTTCAGCATATGAATTTTGGGAGGGCACAATTCAGTCCATAAAAGAAGTCCAGGTCTTCTTTTAATATCAAAAAAATAAATAGAGTAGGAAAGAAGGGAAACATAGGCAGGGGAGGGAATTTAATTTTTCGGGTGTGACAATTGGTGTCTTGATTTTTTTAGTTCCTGAAGTATGGGCTGCTCCTGAGTTTATGGCCTTGAGTTTCATTTCTACAAACAACTATTAACTAAGAAACATTTCCTGGCAGGCAGTCCCACAGAAAGGTGTGAACTAGCATCCTTCTCACAAGTTTCCACAGAATTCTCAGCCGACAGGCATTGTTATAGCAACGAGAGTGCCAATGGAAGCAGTCATGGTCTTTGTCATCATCAAGTATCACTATGGCAACAAGAGCCTCTGCAAAGTAAAAGAAAAAAATCTTAAACTGTCAACTGGAATCAAAAAGGTTTGCAAAGGAAAAAAGGCAAAGGCTGAAATGAACATGAAGCTGGAGCAAAGGCCAGAGCAAAGAGAAATGATTGTACAGAAGCTGAACAAAGAAGAAAGAAAGGAAACAATAAGCAAAACAGAGGGCAAAAATGTGGCTGGCATTGAAAAGAGGAAGGCAGGAACATAAAATAAAAAATAAAAAAATGTTTTCTATGAGAAAGGTTTGTAATATTGATTTGAATAACCCAGAGACGCAGAGATAAATAAGCATAGGACGTGAAGCTCTACATTGTTAGGACTATTCAGTATGCTACCATTTATATTAAAAAAATATATATATATATATTTTTAATATATATATACATATATATGTATCTATATATATATATTCATATATATATATATTTAGAATAAGGCCACAAGATAGTAAGAAAATGTAAAGCAATTTGTGGAGTACTTTTGGCATAGCACCCTGCTGACTAGGAATTTTTGTAACATTTGGTATTCAGAGACATCACATTTGAATGTGAATCTTCCTTTTTGGACAGTGTGATCGCTTCAGACAAGGGCATGTTGCCATTTTGTCTATTACAAATATATGTTTTTTCATTAAAGAATCTTAATGGATTTTTTTTTCCAAGAGAGAATTAAGATAATTACTCTAATGCTATTAAAAAGTAAGTGGCAATGTCATTTAGAATGAAAATTTTTTTACTTTATATTATCTGTTCTATTAGTGGTCAGACAGAGTGAAGTTTTACATGGCCCATTATTAATTTTTTTGTGAAGGGAAAATATATACTTGATTAAAAAGTGACACCAAAATGTTGATTTTTTTTGTTTCCTTAGAATTAAAAAATGATTTGAGAAATGAGAGATTAAAGAGGTAATAAAAATAGAGGCAGAGAAAAAAAGGGATAGGTACAGACATAAAAAAATAAAGAAAAATAAAAGTAATAAAAGCTTGAGATTAAAGCATAGAAATAAAAACAGTAGTCAGTGTTGTGCAGAAATCTGGTCCCAAGAATTTTAATAGGATTTTAATTGTTTTCTATTTTTATTTTAATGATAAGCATTTCTCTCAAACACTGTATTGTAGCTGTAATTTGCTAACTTAGCAAGGAGTAGTTTACAGCCATTTCTCTGTTGCTCAGAATGAGTCAACTAGTTGACATCAAGAATGAACAATATCTCTTCAAGAAGGCCCAAGTTGTCAGTTCATTTAGGATTCATCCCAAAAGTTTGGATACCAGCGATGACAATGCCTCTTTCTGAAAGTTTGCAACTCGAAAACCATGCAAAGCTTTACTGGATAATCCTGACTGAAACAAGTTTCATTTTTCTTTTGAATGTTACAGCTACATTTTAATTTGTTTCCCCTATTTTGATTTCCAACACACACACAAGTATCACTATTTACAAAATATGTATCATATTTAATGAAATATGTAAATAAAATAGCCAATTTCTAATGTCCTGTATACTTGAGAAATGAAACATAAAAGCAAGAAAACATGTAAGTAGAAGTCAAATTAAGAATTTTATCTTTAAAAAATAAAAAAATTTTGAAGCATAGTATATAAACAGAAAGTGCCTAAAAATTATGAATGTTTCTTGATGAATTATCACACAGTGAACACCCTGTTTAATCAACACCCAAATCACGATATGGAACATTATACCTTTTTAAGTAGTTTTTAATAGTGCAAAAAAAAAAGTTTTGAAACCACATTCATTTACATTGTAAGATGGATAAGCAAAACAAAAATATTCCATTGCAATGGCTACGAGTTTTTTGTATCATGTGCAGAGAGAGACACCTGCTGGAACAATTTTTTTTTTTTTTTTTTTAAGAGAATGTCTAAACCAACCCAGAGAAACTGTATGGGAAGAGAAATAGCTATGACTCTTACTGGCTTTAAGATAAAATTTCTGAATGCATTTTATTCCAAGAAATAGGAAATGTTTAATCTCTCTCACACACAAAAAAATATTTCTGCAGTAGGGGAGGATTTGGGGTTTTTCTTGATATCTACTTCTCCGCATATTTTTTATTTTTATTTTTTTTATTTTCAAACTTGGGTAACAATAGGGTCTAGTTTTTCCCTGTGTGTCCTGAGATCCCTATTTTCCTTGCTCCCTGTTGTGCTTATCCTTCCATAAACCAAGGGTAATCCTGAAGACTTCCATCCTGTGGGATACCTGGCTGCTTCTGAGTTCTCTTTGGCACTGTTTGAGACACACTGTCTGTAAGGGTGACAGTTGACTCCATAGCGTAGACCATTGTTTCATAGTCAGAAGGATGTATATCACTCATACTTTCTTTACTAAGTGATTTAATTTATACAGAATTTGGGACTATATACTTGTTCTTTACTGGGGTTCTCCTGGTGGAATACCTGGAGTTTGTGATTGAACATCATGAAGACTGGATTTCCAGTCAGTTCCTTGGTGAGGAGTGCCAGCTGAAGTCAGAAGCCAGGAGAATCTGGAACTGGAGGAATAAATGCATGAGGGTGTCATTAGGCCTGAAGTAGGAAGGTGAAGGCTAGAGCAATTTCCTGCCCCAACACCCATGCAGTTGAGAAAGCTTTATCAAGAGTTCCTTAGGCAGAAGATGGCACATATCCAGAGGGATTCAGGTGCACAGGACAAGGGGATGATGATAATTTTAGAAACTGCGCTGCTCTCATTTTATCTAAAGCCCTTCCAACTCCATACTCGTTTTCTTTCTGTATTTCTTAGCTCCTCCCTCACTCCAAATTCAGGATACTAACATGCTCACCTCCCTCTCTTCTTCACCTAGACCTCTCTCAAAAAGTTACCAATTTCTACTAAACTCCAATTTCTAACATGTTCTGTATTTATTACTTCCAGCTTTTGGAATGCTTCGGGGCTGCCCAGTGAAGGCCACCATGAATTTTCACCTGAACTACCATGACACACTAAGAATTGGTGCCTCCAATAATCAATTCTCCAAATGGCAGGAATAAAACCATAACTCTCTTATCTTTAAAATATTCCATCTCAGTTTTTAGTTCTTTTGAAGTCATTTTTTTTTTTTTTGGCACAGCATAGAAGGCCCTCCATCACCTAGATACTTCTTGGCTTTTAAGTTTAATTTCTTGGTAGGCGTTTCCTCACATCCTTACACTTTTAACATTCTCAGCTGCTCGAGGTGCTCTGAAAACATCTTTGCACATGCCATTCCAACAGGAATATTCTTTTTTTCCCTTATTTACCAGGCCAACAGCTTGTAACTACCTGCTTTTTGAAGCTTTTGTAATACTTGCCCTAAAACCTCAGTTGAAAAGAACCACTTACTCTTTCATGCTACTATTTTAACCTGTATATTTCTTTTATTGTCACTCCTTTGCCAATTTCTTGAACCTATTTATTTACCTGTCAGCTTCTCCAAGCTGGAAGGTAAGCGTGATTCACACTTGACTGATATTCTTAGTGCTTAGCTAAGAGCCTGGCCCCTAAAACAAGCTCCTTAAATATTTGTTAAATGTGCAGCAAGGTGCTTCAAGACTGAGCTCCAGTGATTCTGAAGAAATGATTTCAGGAAATGTAGACAATTTGTTATTTTAGCTGAGAGGCAGGCTAATTTATTTTAAGAAAATCTATTAATGGACCTTTTGTTATGCAAAAGACAAATTCAATTCCAGAATGTTCAAGTCAGGACACAGAGAAGCAACAATGAGCTGCATTAGCACATGCAGTAGAATGTCTTTGTTTTGATCAGAATGGATTTTTTTACAGAGATTATCATGGCATTCAAGAGGCATTAGGCTGGAGACAGACTGGTGTAAGGAAATAATATATCCCCTCCCTAGAACATGGTCAAAGATACTTATAGGTGTGGGCAGTAGGCTGGTCCCTAAAACATGGAATCTGCTTGGGGTCTAAAGAGATACTTGGGTAGCAGACTGCCCCAAGGGAAGGGAAGAACATTGATATATTAAGAGAATTCTACTTTTTCCTATCCTATATTTTAATTTTTTTCTGTAAGCTTCCAGCCGTTAGTTGAATTAAACACTCTAGTTTGGATTTAATTGAGCTTTGGGGACATATGTAAATGTTAGTGAATTGTGATATCCACTCAGGACAAAGCAACTTAGTTAGGAGTAGTCAGGGCACCACAAGATGTTCCCTAAAAGTTTTGGGTTCAGAAAAAAATGGCTGCATGAATGACAGAGCTGCTGCTAGCTCTTACAGCACCTTTGTTAAAATTAGAAGGTGCTCATTTTTCAGTAGCCCTTACCTCTTTGAGGAAATTGATCTAATAAACTTATGTTATGTATCACCTTGTTAAAGTAACATTTGTTAAATGTGGCACAGAGTAGCAGATGGTGGATCCCAGGTCAACAAGATACTACAAGAGTAATTCAAATAGAGAAGTTTATTACTCATAGTTCCTGAAGGAAGTGCCAGGCATGTCTGGTGGGGCCACATAGGGATGTTGTTAAGGGTATGGCTCTAGGCAAAGATATGCTAATCACCAACTTCTGCTTCTGTAATCTGCTTGCTTGTTTGATGTTAACTAGGGTGTGGTTAATCTGTTTGCTTGTTTGATGTTAAACCAGGGTATGGTTCTAGGCTTTATAAACTGCCTCTTTTGGGAGCTCGGGGCTGATCTCCTCTAACCCTGCGTGGTAGAGAGTCAGTCGCCGGCTGGCTAATAAAGGCTCATAATTAATCTCAGTAAGCTCCATGGATCTCAGAATCATTCGCACCACAACGATGTCAAGACAGAGAGAGACAGGACCTGGAGCACATGTCTTTATTAGGGTCCTTGGGAGGAGTGCTTTGGCATTCTCAGGCTAGGTCTGGATTGATCAATTCAAATTTAAAAAGCCAGTTTTGATTAGTCCCACAAGGGTGGATAAGGCCTACTGCTGCCGGGAGTGGGGAAACACTATTGATCAAAAGAGCTGTTGGGGAAGTCTTAACAGGAATTTATATTTGCTTCTGACTTTTCAGGGGCTGTAATCTAGGGCATGCACTTGTGTGAGGGTATAACAGCAGATTAAGAGATTAGCTCCTATCAGCCCTAAATCAGTTGTTTTCCATAGGACCAGAATGCAACAAAAAGGTCTCAGGTTAGAGCCAATGGGAAACTGAATAATCCCCCCTTCTCCTGAATTGGGAGCCACAAGACTCTAATTGTCTCAACTGGTCTGTGGAGGCTGCATACAAAGAAAAATCTTGCCCGAAGAAGACCTTTTGACACCAGGAGGCTGAAATACCAGGAAACTACAAGTTAATTTCCTCCCGAATTTGTACATGTACTCCATGAAGTTGTATGAACTATCTCTGCTTGCACAATAAGACTTTATTATACCAGGTGATGTAGTTCCAATGAATATGCATAACTTCCCTACTTTTAACCCCCAAACCCTAGTTGAGAAGACAGATTTGAGTTTTGTTTCCTTGCTGGCTGACCTCTCAATAAAAGCGTTTTCGTATTGGCTTCCATGTGCTTTGGACAATGGGCCCTTGCTTTGATGACAAGGGGTTTAGTGTCAGTTTAAGGTTACTACAGGTGCTTGGCCAAGCAAAATGGATTTTGTGGCAGCAATACAACGGAGTAGCTTAGCTAAACTCTTGACAACTTAGTTTGTTAACGTAATACACTTCACTCTCATCTGTCAGAAAATGTGCTACCGTGACTTTATGGTGTCCACAATGGGAATGATGTCCCTTTATATATGGTGCTCTCATGCATTTTACAGACCTGCACAACCATACACAGCATCTATGGTAATGAGTGACAGATGCAATATGTTGGCATGCCTTGGTGATCCCCAAAAGGATATGAGAGTAGAACCTGTTGATCAGAGCAGGTGAGGGCTTGCTAGGAAGAACATTACCATTTCCATCTGCATGAATGAATAATATTTTTAAACAATCACACAATGTGTACATTTTCACCAAATTAGGCAGCAATGTAGATGACTACAACTGTAGTCTAGTATATCTACAGTAATAGGAAACTCCTCTTTGAAACCAGTCCAAGATTTGCCTTCACCCCAGATACTTTTTAAAAAAGAAAGGCTGAGATGTCTGGTCACTTTTTTTAAATCCAAAGAATTGGATCTTTGCTGATTCTGGCTTAACCTTTCTCTACCTTGAGAGATGTAAGATGTTTAGCATTTTCTGTATATAGCTCAACTATCTTCTCTTACTTTGCAAGAAGCAAGGAAATGAAATGCTAAACCAGACAGGGGACCCAATACCAAGATTAGGTGTTGGAGTTGGCTGGTTGGCCAGTGAACTGTGAAATTCAAAGGAGAATTAAATTCTGAATCTGGGAATAAGGGAAGCTAGGAAGAATGGGTCAATGTGGATTGTTTGGTCTAGTGGGGAAGATGGGAACAATCAGTATATCAAAAGCAGAGGGTCTAGAGTAGTAGATAAGGACTGATATGGCAGGGTCAGGAGGTGGAAATGAAAGAGCTACTCTGGGCAATGCTGCACAAAGGAGATATCCCACATGTAGAAACCCAACAACAGGGAGGGAGCTACTAAGGCCAGGCTGGTTGAGAGGAGACATTTGTCACTTTTGTGACTATTCAGAATCCAAACACTCTTCCTCTTGGGGTTAATTCCAAGTAGATGAAAGGCGGAACTCCACCTGTCATGATAGCATCATAATAGCATCATAAGTATGGCAGATATTCCTTTTCCCAGCTCACTGGCACAAGATGGGCATTGTAGCCCAGTATCAGCCAACTGACTGCTCTAGCCTAGAAATTTAGAATTTAAGTGTATGGCATTGACTTAGCACTGGTTCCCTAGATAAAAGAGCTAGGAAAAAAACCCAGATGCCAAGTTTTTATTGAGGAGGTACAATCCCAGGGAAACGAGTGTGAGGAAAAAAGAGAAGTGAAGCAGAGCAGGAAGGAAAGGAAATACAAAGCAATGATTACAAATATGGCCACGATCCTCAAAGAGACACAGCTGGTAGCTCAGTTATATGAGACATGTCTACACCATGTGCATGGAACCCTGTCTCAGAACAGTGTAGTAGGAGCAGAGAGGAGTAAGAGTTGCCTGCCAGCCTATTCCTTTCTTCCACTGCCTGTTGATCAAAGTCTTCCTCACTTGGGTGTTAACTGTCCTGAACTTCCAGGCTGTGTTATCCAGCCCTCAGGAGCAGCTTCTGGAAAAGGCTGTAGGTGTAAACAAAAGAACTGGCCCTGGAGCTGTTTTGACCATGTAAAACCTAACACATCTCAGAGGAGACTGATAAAGCAGGTGGTTATAGGAGATGTGCTGATGTTCTCAGCAGAGCTTTGAGCACAACAGAAGCAGCATGAGCTATCCCTGGAGCTATCTAAGAAGCCAGTCAAACAGTCTAGGCCTGAGGGCATGAGGGCCCAGTGGTACAGAAACTGACTGGATCTGACACCAGTAGATAGTCAAGAAAACCACTGAAGATTATTTAAGGGAACATCTAGTGTCCTAAGGAGGCCATGTCAACAGTGACATCATAATTACAGTTCCCATGGCTAAGAAAAAATGGAAATGGGCAATCATTTTCGAGCTTTCTGTAGCTTATGTAAGCTATTGGATTTCTTTCCTATAAACCAGCTTTCAGCATAAATAACCAAAGTGGAGTTTTCTGGCTTGCATCTGAAACCCCTGATCACCATCATAGCCAATTATCCTTTGGTTTACAATACGTAACTCTTTTTACTTGCTCTGAATAGAGAATGTATGAGAGCATACATGTATATATAGGGGCTTGGGCAAAAGTATTTTTTATGTCTCCAAATCACCAAACATTTTGTATATTACAGGGCATGAAAGAAGAGATTAACATTTGCTGATGGTCACTCAAGATACTATGTGCTTTATGTATATTATTTTATTTAAACTTCAGAACGACTTTTGTGATAGGCATTTAAAAGACACTGCAAAAAGTTTCAACATAGCCAGAGCTTTTCAGTCACCTCTTAATTGTATTTCTTAGAAACTTAAACCTCTATTTTATGCAACACTCTCTTCTTCATATCTTTATTCCTGTTTTTGTTTGGTATCTTTATTGTATTTAATGCAATACTTCTCACATAGTAGGTCCTCAAAAATATTTAACAAATTGAGCTGGAATTATATGCCATAAACTATCAAAAGCTGCTTTTTACAGGGTAGGTAAAAAACTACTTTGTATTCACTCTGCATATGTAGCAATGGATTTTCATTTTCTTATGGATCATGTACAGCATAGCAATCTTGATGTCTCATCAAACTTGTTGGAAAGAAATTTACCTGTCTGTATATGTCTGTGCATGTACAAATCTTTTATTTTGGAAAATGACAGTTACTGTAATTACTATCTGCAAATCATTTAAATGACTTCTATGTAATTAGCAAACATTTCTACATTGTACATAAAAAGATTCCCATAGGATTT
This sequence comes from Pteropus vampyrus, assembly GCF_000151845.1. NCBI lineage: Eukaryota > Metazoa > Chordata > Mammalia > Chiroptera > Pteropodidae > Pteropus > Pteropus vampyrus. The sequence goes on from NW_011888878.1 coordinate 5,335,709, forward strand.
TAACCCATTGTTGCTATTTGTGTGTTCACTTTCCTCATTGTAGATTGCAAAAAGATTCTTAGATTTCCTTTCAGCGACATTATTTTATGAGAGAGTTGGCATCTCTTGTCCCAACAGCTCATAATGATGTCACACTCATTCATTTAGAAGCTACTTATGAAGCATCTGCCATTTGCCAGGTGCTGTGACATTTGGGCTTCGATTAATTGTAAGCATGGCCTTGATCTTTTTCACATGGGCCCTTGGTTTTTGCCTTAGTTACATGAAAACCTAAGTTGCTGTAACAAAGGAACCAACAAACCAGTGCCTTAAGGAAGATGATTTCTCTTACTTAGTGTTCCAGGATGGGTAGATGGGCTCCTCTATCCCACGTGGCCATTCAAGGACCTAACTTACTTTCCTCTGGCTTCCACTCCAGGTAGCAGCATTCATTTGCATGGCTGAAGGTGGGTCACAAACACCTTTCCCTTCCAGTTCATGATAGGAAAAGTGGATGCTTTGCAATGTTTAAAGCCCAGGCCTGGAGTGACACATATCACTTCTGTTCATACTTCATTGGCTAAACTGAGATGCAAAGGGGCCAGGGACATGGTAATCCTTAGCTAAAGTTCTACATGTGGAGGCACAAGGCACTTACACACCAGAAGGGGAGAGTGCAAATTGTTGTGTCACAGCCTCAGGAAACCCAGTACTCCTTACGTTTTGTGGGGGGTTTTTTTTAACAGTATAAGTCACTGCTTTTTCCAATCTCCACCTCAAAGCCATTCTAAGGCCTCATTTTTTAAAATAAAGGTTTTAACTAACTTCTCTAGAAGTTCATGCTGGTCTAAGAAAACATCATTTTTCTTCTTCATCCTTCACATATAATCTCACTTTCCTGATCTCATTCTGAATTCCTGACCCCATACCACCCCATCTCTGTCACATCTCCTTGTTCCTGGAATCTACTTGCTCAGAAATGTATTATTGTTAAAGTTAATCCTTGCATGGTAGGATAGTTTGTTAAAATATTTACTGAGGTCTTAATTGATGTTTTTGTTTTCTGTTTTAGAAAAGGCAGAAAAAAAGATGCTTATGTTTTTATTTTTTTATTCTCCAAGTGTTTATTGAGCAATTATTATTTATTTGTTTACTTGTTTATTTATTTAAGGTATAATTGACATTCATTAATTTCAGGTGTACAACATAATGATTTGATATTTGTATATATTGTGAAATAGTCACCACAATAAGTCTAGTTAATATACATTACCATACATAGACACAAAGTTTTTTTTCTTGTGATGACAACTTTTAAGATTTATTCTCTTAACAACTTTCAAATATATAATACAGTACTATTAACTATAGTCACCATGCTATACATTACATCTCCATGGCATATTTATTTTATAACTATAAGTTTTTACCTGTTGATCCTCTGTACCCATTTCACTCACCCCCCAAACCCCCACCTTTGGCTCCCGCCAATATGTTCTCTGTATCTTCTGTGTCTATGAGCTCTCTCTCTCTTTTTTAGATTCCACATATAAATGAGGTTATATGGTATATCATCATGGGAGGGAGATGCATATATCTTTCTGAGTTAGTATTATCATTTTCTTCTGATAAATATTAAGAAGTGGAATTGCTGGATCATATGGTAGTTGTATTTTTAATTATTTAAGCAACCTCCATACTGTTTTCCATAGTAGCTCTACCAATTTACATTCCCATCAACAATGCACAAGGGTTCCTTTTTTTCTACCTCCTCACCAACGTGTTATTTTGTCTTTTCGATGATAGCTATTCTGATAGATGTGGCTTTGATATACATTTCTCTGATGATTAGTAACATTGAGTATCTTTTCATGTACCTATTGGCCATCTGTATATCTTCTTTGGAAAAATGTCTATTCAGATTCTTTGCTCTGTGAGATGTATATGTTTTATGTTTAGTGTTTATTTTCTAATTATAGCTAGGCCTCTTTTTTCCCTTGCCTTGTGTCAGGGTGGAGGTGCTATATTGAAGGCTGATAAAAGAAGTTACCTGATACTTTTACTTTAAAAAATCTGAGTTAATTGAATGACTATGCTATGCCAGTCTTTCTCAAAATGTATCATTGCATCAGAATCACATGGAGGATTTGTTAAAATACTTCCTGCTTGCTCCCTGCTTCAGAGTTTTCGATTCAGTAGGTCTGGGTACAGCCTGATAATCTGCATTTTTAACAAGCTCCCTACCCTTACCGCCCCCCCCCCCAGCCCCCTGTGCTGCTGCTGTAGCTGCTCTCAGGATCACACTTAGATATCCCCTGTGAGAGAGGTAAGGTCAGGAAAGAATACTTCAGAAGCAACCCAAGAAAACAACTTCCTCAGGCTGAGAAGGGTCATAGGTCCCAGGGACCTGAGGCCTACTAGGTGTACCTAGAAGGAGATATCAGATAATAGCTGCCATCCAAGTACCCTGCCTTCACCCAAAGAGAAGCCGTGCCCCTGATCTCAAGGGAACCTGTGGCTTTTGCTAACGCACATATTGAAGAGGAACCAAACTCCTGGCTGCTTCTCGCCCTTTGACATGCTCTTCTGCTCTTTGTCATGTCAGGTCTCCAGTACCTCCCCAGGTTTCTGGTGAGCAGGCCTAATAACCCTGACATGACACTGTTTCCCAACAGCTCTGACCAATTCCGACACAGATTGAGATTGAATTTGATTTAAATAAAGAAAACACGGCATTCAACCTCATAGCATTATTAGAGGGATAAATGAGAAATATACGTATATCTCCTAGCACAGCATCTAAGGACTCCCTACATATTAACAAAATGACACATATCAGAGCTCCCAACATTTTAACCAAAAAAGACAGAACCTGAAACCTCAGTGGATGGAGACTGACTGTTTAGCTAACTTGGAAGTAACGTCAATACACTGTATTTCTTTCTCGTTGTTGAAACTTTTGGACTCATGCTGCTTTTACAGTAGCAGAAGCTGCTATTTTCACTAATATATTTTGAAATTAGAACTGTGAAGCAATACCAATCCCCAGTGTGCAGTTTGCTTATTTTTAAAGCTACCAATCTATAAGAGTAGATAAATAATAATCTAGTGTTCTTTTTGAAGGGGTGCTACAGGTTGTATTTTATTTATGCCACACCAAAAAGAACCGTACAGTATGTGACCTGAAAGAGTTCATTTGTGTGCAGAAAGTGAGGAGTTTTGTCCTCTTCATAGTAATGTAAAACTTAGCTGAGACTAACCATGGCAAGTTCTATGTCAAATAGTTGTGTGGTATATACACAGCAAGATATGAATTAATGATCCAGTGTGAACATTGTGCTTTTATAATTGGAGTATGTTCTCACTTTCTTTCATAGAGGTTTGCCTCAATGTCGTTATCTGCTAAGTATTTAAACTTTATTTATACCAACTTCTCTTTCCAGTATCAGCTCTTTTAAATATAGTGGCCATCACCTTCCATGTTTCTTTGAAAATGGCCAGAAAATAACTCAGAAAACAGATATTATTTATGGCTATACTTAGAACTTCAGTCAGTAAAGAACAAGCCAAATCCAAAATTACGGGAAATTTTGAAAGGACAAAAAAAAAAAAAATCATTATATGACATACTCCAGATATTTTGGAGATTTACATGATACATGTTTCCTAGAAGACACTTTATCCAAGAAAACACTTTATTTGGGTAAGTGCATGTAAACTGGAAACGTTTCTTTGTTTATAATGTTTGGACAGCAAACATTTCTGATTTAGAACATTTGATTTACATATCTTGCTAATACAAAATAGCATTTTGTTTGGGAGAATTAGGGACTGATATTAATTTTTGCAAAAGCTTCCATGTGTTGTTTAAATGTAAAAGTGTTTACAGAAGTATAGCAGCAGAGTGTGATTCTGAGCTCTAGAGCAAATGAAGGTCTGCTGAACGGGGGTACCAGACCACCTCCCTGCTGACCTCGGAACACCTGTGTGGGCTGTGCTGGATGGGCAGGGGGTCAAGGTCAGGGTCATGGACTCTCATGTCTCTTTATTTGAATTTGGCTGGGAACTTATGTGTTTGGAGCCTCAAATTTTTTGTCTTTCTTCACAATAAGCTCTGAGTGTCCGCAAACACTCTGCAATATGACCACGAAAGTGCTACAAATGTTGATTTTGAGATTACAAATAAACTTTAGTGAGTAGACAAATTTGCAAATACAGAATTTACAAATAATGAGGATACATTGTATTAGTTTCTCATATTCGTTTTTGAACCAGCTTCTCATCCCATTAGTTCTTTCATTACTAAATTAAATAAATATTTGACACATGCTAATTATATTTGCATGAGAGCTACATTTCTAACTTTTTAAAAATTAAAATAGAAAGTTTAACACTTTTCAGGTGTCAAAATTTGTTATTTAGAAAGACAAGTGCATGATATTTATGGTCTTTCAGGGCGATAGCTCTTCTGGGTGGGGACTGGGCTCAAATACAAATGTGCACAGTAGACAACTCAATTTGTTCACAGTCTTCTCTCCCTTCAGGTGTTCCTGGGCTAAGCCCTCTGTGTCTGGCACCTGTTTCCCCAAGGTGAGTTCTCTTTCCTGAGACTCTTAGTCCTTGGGAAAATAGGCTGCTACTAAGCCTAATGTACGATTTCCAGAAATGCCGTACGTATCTGAATCCCAGGCTAAACTCAAACTGGGGCTTCTAGAGACAGGTGGGAAGTTTGTCTTTGGGGTTTGAGCAAGTATAAGTCAGGTAGGCTGAGGTCGGGAAAGGGTCAACAAGTTAAACCAAAAATAATCATAAGGGGAAAGGCTCTCCCCAAAGTGAATCCTCTGGGGACTGAGGAAATTCTCTTTCATCACAGAACTTTAAGGAATCTAAATAAATAAGGCTCAGGGCCTATAACAAAATAAATGTGTAGTATTCTCAGCATACAGTTCAGAGCTTATTAGAAAATTATGTAAAAAGTCTGCAAGCAGGAGGTAATACACTATATTAATAGGGCTGCTAAGAGGAAGACTGATGTCTTGAGAACCAAAAGTAACCTTATAATCCCTGCATATTTATAATCCAAGTGAGTTGTATTTTTTAGTATCATTATATATTTTCTGCTTGGGGAGTTTTTAAATTAAAAATGGTATTTTAAAACTCTGCAAGGATGTAGCAGCATTTTCCTTTCCCTTTTCATTCTCTTCTCTTTCTTCTTTCTTAAACTGTAGCAATCTGAATCATCCTTAAGGACTTGTGAAGATTATAAGGGTGGTGTTTTCGTCATTTACAACATTGGTTCTGAACTAGGAGGGATTTTGCCCCCCAGGAGACATTTAAAAATGTGTGGAGATATTTTTGATCAGGGAGGAGAGGGCAGAAAGAGAGCGGTCCAAAATATCAATAGTGCTAAGGTTTTGAAACTGGTCTACCCAGGAGGGTCAGCAAACTTTTTCTATAAAGGACCAGGTAGTAAGCATTTTAAGCCATACTCTTGCAAAACCTCAATTCTGATTGCAATGTAAAATTAGCCATCGACAGTGTGTAAACAAATGAGTGTGGCTGTGTTTCAATAAAATTTTATTTATGGACAATGTTAAATTAATTAAACAAGTAGGACATTAGGCTGAGGTGGCTCTGATGCCATTGTGGCCCACATAAGCAAACCCAAATGCCTCAAGTTTACAAAATTAAAATCAAAGATCAATCACAAACAGCCAACTAAGATTTAAACCATAGACAATCAATAATTCCTTTACTTTGCTTTCACCTTTTCTCTATAAAAGTTTCTTTCCAATCTCCTGTCAGTGTAGCACTGACAACCACAGCAAGTTTGGCAGGCCTGATTTATATTGATTTTTGCTTAGATATCTCTTAAAGTTTTTAATATGCTTCAGTTTATTGTTTAACAACATTGAAATTTGAATTTCATGTAGTTTTCACATGTCCCCAAATATTATTCTTTATTTTTTTCTGACAATTAAAAAATATAAAATAAAAACCATTCATAGCCTGCAGTGGTGGTAGGTACGATTTAGCCCAGTAAACAGAAAATTTTTACTTCCATATGTTTTAGAGTAAACACAGTTTTTTCATACAGCAAAACCACTTCTTTTCTTTTCTTTTCTTTTCCTATCTTATCTTATCTGTTTCTTACAACATTTTAAAGTATGATTTGTGTTGAGTGATTTAACTAAGAAGAGCTGTGGATAAAGAATAGTCTTTTTTATGTAAGCAATGATGTTATGTTCTAGTCATTAAGAACTGAATTTTTAGTAGGCTCATGGACTGAGGAAAATTATTCTTTTTCAGAAGTGTTTACGATTTGCTTATTTAATCTTTGTTCTCTCTTTCAGCCTTCTTGGCTTCTTTTGCTCAATACTGGATTTTATGAGTAAAGCAGATCCAATTTCTGTGGGACTGAAATTTCACCAGGGGTGAGTTCATTCATATTCCAGTTCATTTACATTTCAAGTTTGCAATTTGATCTGATTATCACTGGCTGAAAAGAAATACAGCTTTATTATGTGGGCTAAACTGAAAAACCCATCCTGAGAGCTGGGGTAAAACTGAGAGAAATTGGGAGTCTGGACAGTAGTTGCTTTCTTTTTATTTCTTAGCAGTGGAATGTCATGAAAGAGTTTCATAAACACAATTTTCTAAAAAAAAACAACTATAAAGAAACTTCATTTTTTTTTTTTTTCCGAAAAACCAAAGAAGAAAAAAAAACTCCCTATCAGAGAAAAAAGAAAGGAAGAATGGGAGGGAAACAAAATGGTTTATTATGGGACAGGCTGAGACATGCCTGAGAAGAGGGAAAAGGGTATAGTATAATGCTTTCTGTACTTTCTCCTTTCCTAAGTGGTATAAAGATAACATTAAAAAAACTTCTAGAACTGATAAGAGAGTTTGCTATAGTGCCAAGACACAACATATAATTTAAAAAAATCAATAATTTTTCTAAGTTTACCTATTAGAAGACATGATAAGGAAAACAAAGGGTTTTATTCTCAATCTCTACAAGATATAAAATAGCTAAGAATGAGCCTATTAAAAATATGTAAAACATGCATGATGAAAACTACATTTTATTAGAATGTATATAGAAAAAATTGAATAAACAGAGAGACGTTGCGTCACTCAGCGTTTTATCAGTGTGGTCAAACCATTATGAGTAATGGAGAGTAAGGGATTTATTCAAGGGTTAGACTTTATACACTGTGAGAACTAGTTGAGAAATCAGTGTAAAGCAGTTGTTTTTGCATCTGGTGCTGGCCCCATGTCAGAGTTGGCAAATGGGAAAGAAAGATATTCTTAAGTAGGGGGAAAACAGGGAAAGACTGAAAATCGCATCTTTCTCTCATTACCTCCAACCTCAATGAGGTGGTGACCTGTAGGATAAGCTGGCACTCTTTACCATGATGAACCAAGCACATGAATTCAACCCGGATTCAAAGAACTGAAGGAGAATGTCAGGCATTAACCAAAAGAGCTGTAAGCCCAGCTGCTGCTTCAATTCTTCCCTTCAAATCTTGTATACATTTGTCTGGAGGCAAACCCTAACCAAAACCACATAAGGGAGAAAAGTGGGAGAAGCATAGTTTCAGCAAAGCTGAGTTGACCCTGCACAAAGCAACCATACACATACCATGTCTCTGGAAAATAATAACATAATAGTAAACACATAACATTTACTATGTGTTAGACTCTTTTTTAAAGTGTTTTCCCTTTAACTCATTTTCACCAATTCTCTTAAGTAGGTATGATTGTTAGCCTCATTTTATAAATGAGGAGACTTAGATTTGAGAAGCTTGTCTGTGGCCACATAGCTTGCAAGTGGCAAGCTATCTCAGCAGTCTGGGAAGACTGAATTTTTTAAAATGTCAATCTCCTCCAGATTAATGTATTTTAATATAATCTCAATTAAAATCCTAATGTGCTGAATATGGAGAATTTGTGAGATTTTTCTAAAGAGTATCTTGAAAAGCAAACATGTGACTACTTACAATAAAACTCTCCAAAACAGAAATAGCACATTTCCATAAGAACCAACAAAGAATCAAGTAACTCTGAACAGAGTTTAACACTCAAACTCTAAAAAGAAGAGATAGAACTTGACAAATGCATCTTCGAAAAACTGGCTTCTGGGGAACAATCCAGAACATCTCCTTACATTGTACTGTGACTGGAACATTGAAGGAGAAGTGGCAACATCTGTCACTTTCGTACTTTCTCACCGCCATCCCTGCAGACTTGCCGCATCAGCCCCTTTCTTCCTTGTAGTTGAGTATGGGGGAGGAAGTTTCCATCATTTATCCAACCACATTTAGATAACAAGTCCCTCTGGTTATGTTCAGTCATAAAAATAGGGGTGATGAAGAGCAGAAAGTTCTGCCAGGCCCTGAGGTACTCTGGTCTTGGCTTCCCCTACCTGTCACAGATGTTTAAAACTGGTCTTTACCATGTGAGTGTTTTCTGGGGCTACATTAAGCTTTCCTTGCTGGGTGCCTCTCACTGAAGATAGAGCTTCTGGGGATAGAGCTTCTCATGGGCTGTTTTTTGCCTCTTTCTCTTGAGTACTGTCTTGCCCCTTTTTGCGTGACTTCTTGGGCAAGGTGTAGGGTAACTAACCACCCTGGTTTGCCTAGGACTAAGGGATTTTCCAGGATGTGACACTGGAACAGTTCTGGGAGAATCAGGAGGACTAATCGCTGCAGAAAGACCCTTTTAAACAACATTTCCACACAACCATGCCTGCCCACCTCTGAGAAATAAACACTTTTGATCCCTATTATTGCTTCCCAAACTCAGCCTTCTGCTCACATGGGTCACTTCGTCCAATCTGTCCCTGGAGACTACTGGAAAATTGGTTGAGTCTCACTTCAGTCCACTGTGTCCCTATACATCAAAGAACCACATGCCAACCTCCCAGGGAGGCCTCCTAGAAGCTCCCAACTGGGCTTGAGGAAGAGTTCCCAGTTGCTCCCTTCAGAGTAGATGTGGGACCCACACTCACTACTCTTTCCAAAGAAGGCCACCCTCCCTTGGATTTTTCATTGTCAATTCTTTTATGACTTTTCGTAGAGTTTGGCTAAGGGTCACATACTGGAATTTGTCACTCTTTCACTAGTGCTGTTGAAACACTGAAATTTAGGTACCACTCTTTGGAATGTGGGAGCATCTGCTATTTATTTTTCTGTCACAAACTTTTTAGGCCTCAGACAAAACTGTTACAGAATTAGAATTTTAATATCATGTTTCATCAACCTATTAACCACACAGACAAAAAAAGAAAATTTTGTATGTATGTCAAAAATTATACAAATTTCAAAGTGAAATGACAACCAGGGATATATTTCCAACAAAATAACAAGTAATAAAAATAATTATGTAAAAAAATTACAAATGATCTGGAGCGTGTATCTCACCACTTACACCCCCGTTTCCCTTGTCCAAGTCACTCTTACCAATTTCTTGGCCCCAAAGCATAAATAAGAATTTAGGTTAATGGATGTCTCTCTTGCCTCCCTTTTACTGTCAAGTTAGAATAATCATTTAAAAATGTAAACAAGATCATGCCATGCTCTATCTGAATTTTCTTTATGGCTTTCCATTGCATTGAAGTGAAACCCAAAGTCCTTACATGCTGTAGCATAGGAGGCCCCATGCCATCAAGTGCTGGCTGCATTTCTGACTTTATTTTTATGCTAGCCCTCTGTGAGAGCCAGGACTTTGTTTCTGGCTATCACAGAGCACTCAGGACAGTGCTTAGCACAGAGCAAGCATTCATTAAATTTTTGTCTAATGAAGGATTTAATGGATGGATGAATAGAAGAAAAAAGACCATGAAATATAGGTTTGTTTGTTTTTTTTTTAAAGAAAGAATACTGTTCATCAATAAGGGCATTCTCATATGCTGCTTGAGAAAGTATACATTTAGACATTGGGACTTGTTTGGGGAAACAATTTGGAAATAAAAATGTAAAGTATATTAAGGTCATATGATTTGAAAATTTAGTAGTTTCAAATCTGGAAGTCCAGACTATGACATGCCACCAATTGATTTAGGTAAAAGGAGTTTATTATGGCATTACTAATCATAATGAAAAATTGGAAACAGTTTAAATGTCTAACAATAGGGGAAAAATTTAACACAGTTTATTTACTCACATGATGAAATATTATGTAGGTATTAAAATAATTAACAAATTTTTATTTCTGAATAATTTTTAGGAAAATATGCATGATTAGTGTTAAGTAAAAGAATGAAAAATATCAGGTATATGATAATAATAAAAACACATATGCATCAATAAAAAATTAAATTCTTACAATGTTAACTGGTTAATTCTCGTTAATGAGATGACCAGTGATTTAAATTTTCTTCGTTTAAGTTTCAAATTTTATTATGTTTAGAATCAGAAAAGCATTTAAAATTTATTTTAAAAATCAGTATAGTTGACAGAGAAACTACAGGTCAATAAATGCTGATGGTCTCTAGGACCTCTGTGGATGGATGTGGATCAGTGGATTCATGAACATGAATCAGATGTGCATAAAATTAAATCAATTTATTTACAAAACAAGGCCAGAGAACCATACAAGATTTAAGTTCTCTGGTCCCATTGTACCACTACTTTCTCTCATGCCTCTTGATGGTAGAAAATATTTGATTTATCAGGTGTAATTGTCTTCATTTCATGCAATTTAAAATACTGTATTTTGGGTAATTACTCTGTGTTATTTTATCTCTTTCATTTCTGGTTGATATAAATCCCAGAGACATGGTTCAGGAGTTGGCTCTAGAGATGCGTCATTTCATCCTTGCTGGCCCTGGTTATAGTATCTCACTTTGGCCAATTCCATCTCTGCCACAGTGTCGTTTAGCTTCTTAGTGACTTCGTTCCAGCTCTGTAAACCATGGGAGTGATGCTAGTCTCTTTAAATGTTTGCAACTGAGTCTCGTAACAACTAGCTTTTATTAAGCACATACCTTGTACAAGGTCATTGTTCAAAAAACTTGAAGTATTCTAGCTTGGCAATTCTCATACCAGCTCTGTGAGATAGATACAGGTTAGTAAACAGATTCAGAAAGACTAAATACCTTGCCCATAGCCTACGAGGTCTGAATGTCCATGGACTTTGTCACTGTCCCTAATTGTCAGGTCCCCTTACACTGTAGTCTTCTCATTTGACCTCAGGTTTCCTCAGGATCCCTTCCTCACGGTTCAAGGAACACTTGGCTGCTTCTCCACAGGCCACTGGAGTGGTCAGGTCCTAGATTCCTCAAACATTGCTGCATTGCCTCACCCATGCTGGGTTGGACGCTGGCAGTTTTTTCATGTTCCTCATAAGGAAAGAAGGGAATATGTCCCACTGCCTTGAATTTTCCAGAAGCTGCTTTCCTGAGAACTTCCAGTAAACTCACTTTCTTACCAGTTTTGTTCCTCCAGCTTCTAGATGAACTTTCTCTTTCTGAGCTCTGTCTTTTCTCCTCCTTATCTGATCTTCAAGAGTCAGATCTTAATGTGTGAAAATCTAGCTATGGGATGTTGGAGACAACCATTGACAAACCAGGTCCCACTTATAGTAAATTTATCCTATAAATGTATTCATGCACATATAAAGTGACAGATGCAGAAGGTTGTTTATTACAGAGTTGCTTTTAATAGTTTTATTGGAAACAATCTTAAATGTTTATTAATAGGTCACTGGTTATATAAAATATAGTATATCCCTACATTGGAATATTAAGTAGCCTTAAAAAGATCGAGAAAATAAATATGGGTACATAATGAGCTCTAAATATAAGTGAAAGGAACAAAGTAGTGAAGGAGGACTACCATTTGTGTAGAATAGTTGAAAGAGAGGTCTATGTATATATACAGCATTTTCTTACAGCAGCAAAAAATAACTCTGGAAAAGCTCACAGGAAACTGATAGCTTATGTTGCCTCCACAGAGGAGAACTGAAGGGCTGGGTATAGAGAGGGAGTGACACTTTTCATTGTATTTCTCTGTTTATCCACATAAACTCACACATGAATTATTTTTATTTGAATTTTGGACCACACAAATATATTATCTATTTAAAACTTAAACACACTTTGTTTGTAAGTAGCAAACACTTATATTTTGAAGTAGCTATGAGATGGTTCAACTTACAACACTTCTGACACTTCTGACAGTTGTATTTTTCCCAGAACCAACAAATTCTCAACTTTCCGTACATCAATTGAGTGTCCTACAATTTAGTTCAATTCTGGCACTAAGTAACCAGAGTTAACACAGACCCCACATGTTAAGGGCTCATTCCCACAAGACTGCCCCCATTTCAGACACCAATTTTAAGTCAGTCCTGGGCCACCCTACTTCTGATCAATCAGCTTTAAATTGGAGGTTCCCGTGACTCTCTTCTCAGGTTTGATAATTTGCTAGAACAGCTCACAGAACTCAGGAAAATACTTTATTTATAATTACTTGTTTGTTATAAAGGGTATAACTCAAGAACAGCCAACTGGAAGAGACACATAGAGCAAGGTATGGAGAGGGAGGGTGTGTGGAGCTTCCGTGTCTTCTCTGGGCTTTCCCCGCTCTTCGCACCTCAGTGTGTTCTCACCAACCTGCAGGCTCTCGATACTTCATTGTTTAATTTTTTAGAGTTTTTAATGGTTTTGCTTTGTTGGCATATTTGATCAAATCATTGGTCATTGATGATTATTAACTCAACCACTGGCTCCTGTTTTCTCCCTGTAGGTCAGGGATGAGGCTGAAAGTTCCAAACTTCTAATCATGTTTTAGTTTTTATGGCTACCAGCCCCCATTCTGAAGCTATCTAGGGGCCCTCAATTAGCAGTCATCTCATTAGCATACAAGAGACACCTATTGCTCCAGAGATTCTAAGGGTTTTAGGAACTACATTCCAGAAACCCAGGACAAAAGTCAAACATATATTTTTACTGCATCACAATAACACAATATCACCTTATAAAGTATGTGGCAGATCGTATTTTTCAAAGATGTCTACTTTAATGTATCACACCCAATAAGGTTTTCTTAAAATATGATGCTTACAGTCCCTTTGAATCTGGGTGGGCCTGGTACCACATGGAGGTGACTATTTGAATTTCAAGGTTAAGTCATTAAAAATGATATAGCTGCTCCCAACTCATTTCTTCTTTAGGGATGCTTGCCCTTGTGAGCAAGTAAAATAACCCAATTGAAAGATTTTGTGAAAATGTTCTCACCCCAGCCCTAACACAGGCCCCAACTGATAGCCAGCTTCAGCTGCCAGACATGAGAGTGAGTGAGCCAGCCTTGACTTTTGCAGTTTCCAGTATTAAGTCATCCCAGTTGGTGCTGACTGGAGCAGAGTCAAACTGTCCCCTCTCAGCTCTGCCTGAATTGTGGATTTATAAGCAAAATAAATGATATATTGCTTTAGGCCACTAAGTTTTGAGATGGTTTGTTATTACACAGTGATGAATGAACAACTAGAACAGAGGGGAAATTGTTGGAATTTTTGAGGAGACTTCTGGGTTGTTTCATGAAATAAAGCAGGGTTATGTTTTGGTGTCAGGCACAGATGGGATTAGATTGGTCACTTCCATGATTACCTCTCTATCAGTTTCTCCTCTTCTATTGATCATTGCTGCTTCTCTTTTCCTGGATACTTTTTTTTTTTTTCAGATCATCTGGCCATATTTTCATGGTATGCTTTCCTAATTCCCAGTTCATAACCTGACTCCCTAAGAAGAACTAAGCTCTTAGTTATAGGTTTCCATACCCTGTGAACAACTTTGGACCAATCAAATGCACCAAAGGGAGGGTCCTATAACATTTAGCCCCTAAAAACTCCTCCAGAGAATTGAGGCTATTTTCTGAGAAGAGTAAATTGTAAAAAAAAAAAAAAAAAAAAGAAAGAAAGAAAGAAAAGAAGAAAAAGAAAGGAAAGAAAAAAAAGGTGTAGTCCTCACTTTTGACTTTGGGGGAACTCTTAGGAAAATAATAAATTGCTTTCAGTGTAAGTTTAAATCTGAGAGAGAATATCAGGAAAAATACGGCTCTAATTATATGATAGAAATCAGTGACAAATAGGATTAGCTGAACAGGAATTCTTATAACAGTGCCATCTTAGATTATTTCTATGAAAGTCATCAAAATTGATAGATTATGGAGCCTGCAGGATCCTAATGGTAAATGAAAAGGGAGATTATGGAGGGCAAATTCCTCCAGTGTAGTTTTCTACTTAAACGAATTTTATGAAACAGCATTACCCTATAGTTGTTAGGAGGCCAGACTGCTCTGCTAAATGTGGCTCCACAACTAGTATCTTTATGACATTCAGCAAGTAATCCCTCTGTGCCTCAATTCCTTCATCTGAACATTTGCTCTAGTAACGTTTCCTGTCACACAGGGTTCTTGCGAATTTTAATAAATTACATGCCAAGCACTAATACTAGTGTCTGACACAAAATAAGTCCTCAGCAAATGAAGAATGACTGTTGTTTTATATACCAGACACCAGATCTGATATCTTATAGAATTATCCTGTATTAAGCCTTTGTCAGTAGAACTTACAACCAGTTAAATTCATACAGTATGAGCAAGTTCCAGCCAAAACTTGCATACCAATGAGCAATTTCTTTCTATCGTTAAGGCTTTGGTCTCTGTCTCCCATTTATTTTGGGGAGGAGCAGCAATGTTAGGGGTATGGTAAGTTGACACTCAGGATCAGTTCCAACCTCCTCCACCTGTGCATAGAGATGTGCAGAGACCGGCATACTAAAATCTGCCTCTTCTAAACTCCCACACAGCTGGCGTTGGATACAAATTAGGATCTCCTATTGGATGCATTTATGCAGAGTTTAAGGTGGACATGACATGGGTGCAATCTTCCTGTTACTTTGGATCTTTCTACTGGCAAACGTGGTTGTTAGGACTTTGAGTTTTTCTGGAGCAGATGTGCAGTGTCCATTCACTTGTTCCAAATGTGTTGTCAGATAGCTATGATGTGGTAGGTGGTGGCTGCAGCTTCCTGATTATAGCACTGGCAGTGGGTTTTGAGGTCAATATAAACTTCCATTGTTTAAACAAGAGTTTATAGGGTATTCTATTCCTTGTAGTGTTATTTTTATATAATATTTATTATTCCTGGAATTTTTGTGGGGACCTAACAAGATAACTAGTGTGAAAGTACTTTGAAAAACCACAAAGAGAACTAATTTTAAAGTCTTATTTTAAAAAGAATCAGATGTTTTCTAAGTATCTCAAGTGCCGGAGCCAGCCGGCTGAGATGAACAGCACCTGAGAGGGGGAGTGAGGATTAAAGAAAAGACAGAGGCAAGAGATAGAGTCGGGAGGGTGTACAGTAAATACTGCAGCCCTGAGTTTATTTACAACACACTACTTATAGCATTGCAATGAGAAAACAGCAGTCAAGACCCAAGGTCAGCCAAATTACTTATCCTGAAAAACAATGAAGTTCTCACAAGTCAGAACTCTCTGCTCTGCTATCAAGCTCCCTTCTTTGAAAATACTGAGTGCTTCAAATAGTTTAGTGCCACTTATCTCAGAGCTCGCCAAGTTAGCTCGGCTCCCAACACTCAAGGTAGAGGAAGTTTCAATGAAATGATAAATGATTGAAATAAATATGCCACATATTCCTTTCAACAACTCAGATGAAGGCTAGCTTCACTATTAAATTATTAATATTCCCATTTAGTACTTTCAAAGTGTTTTGCCATTGCTTGATATTTAATCCTCAAAATTTCCCTAGCAGATCGTGAAATACCAGTTTGCAAGGGAAGAAGTGAAAATAAGATTTTTCAAAGACTTTCCCAGAGACACATATGCCTGTGGCAGATTCAGTTTTAAAAGTCAAAAGAGTCTAACAGTCTGATGTGTAGTTGCCTTTCTCATGTAGATTTGACATGCAGGGCATGACACAGCCCAAGGAAGCCCTCAGCATTTAAATTTCCACTTGCATATATATTCAAAATAAAGTCCAACTAACCATATGAGACTCCTTATACTTATGAATAAAATTCCTTTATGTATAACATTAGAAGAAGGCAAGGAAATATTATCTTCTACTAGGAATGAACTTAAGTCTGCTTACACACTACTATAGACTATATTATAATTTTGTGATTTTCTAAAATTCATATATTTAAACCTAATACCCAATGTGATGATATTTGGAGCTAGGGCCTTTGGGAAGTGATTAGGTCATGAAGGCAAAGCCCTCATGAATGGGATTAGTGCCCTAATAATATAAACCCCAGAGAGCACTCTAGGTCCTTCCACCATGAGGATACAGTGAGATGACAGTTTATAAATCAGAAGGTCTCACCAGAGACTGATTCTGCTGGAACCTTGATCTTGGGCTTTCTAGCCTCCAGAGCTATACGGTATGAATTTCTGTTGTTTATAAACCATCCAGTCTGTGGTAATTTTTTATAGTAGCAGGAAGACTAAGACACACCCTGAGAGTCTCGACCAATCCTGACATAAAAGAAATTAGGTCAGATTACTTTGTTTTTCTTTGCTGTACATTGTTATAAGCAGAAATAGGGTGGTTCTTATGATACTACATATTGAAAAATAACAAGAGCAAACTAAAAAGAAAAATCTAACTGCTTAGGCAGGAAGTGAATTCATACTTAAAAAAAGAAGCAAAGAATAATTAGTGATCAAAACTCCATTCAGAAGTGTGGTACTCAGGATATTCCTCTACCTTCAACCCAAGAAAAATGTTCTGATAATTTTACTGATGTTTTTTGCTCAATGAAACACAAATTTGGCCTTTAATTAATGGTGTTCTTTTCAATAACAATTTTATGCATTTTAAGGCCTTTTATCAAAATTCTGACTTCGTGAGATTTACATGATATGAGATCAAAGAGAAGAAAAGGAAAACAGAGGTCAAACAGAAAATACAAAAGATTTAATTAAGTCTGTATTATTACTACGTTTATTTTCAGATCCAGAGACAGATGATGTAGGGATTTTCTATCCCAGCTCTACTACATCTTAGCTATTGGGCTTCTGTATTTAATTTTCTTACGTAGTAAATGAGTGTAATGATACATTATCGGGTGGTCGAGCTGATTGTATGGAATGGTATGGTAGCAACAATGCTAGTATTATTATTGTCTGTAAAATCCATAAAACAATGGGTACAACTAAGAAAGGGACACATAGGACACATACTGTAAAACTTGGATCTATACTATAAATGTTGCAAGACCTATATTAAATACATTTTGTAAAACTCTAAGGGGCAGATTGTCGACAAGTGACGAAGTGAGCACACTTTGGTCCAGTTCTGCCATCCTTATGGGCAACAATGGTCACTGGACACTGAAGGCTACACGGTGGATTTGAGTGGTGAAGAAGGTGGTATTAAGCAAGAAACAAGATCTTCCTGAGCAGAAATCTATTGTAAATGGGACAAAAATACTGAGAATCACTAAGGAGTTATTACTTGAAACAACGAGGAGCAGACAGCTGCCTAGAAATGCACTTTCCAGAAAGCCTAAATAGTAGAACTTTGATATGCTCTCTGGATTTTGTGTTGAGGCTTATGAGCTTATGGAAATAGTACACACCTTGGGAGAATAAGAATTTGGTGGGATATTTAACTTTCTGTCACCTGATCATTTAAAGTCTGCTCTATATGTACATTTTATATGTTAACTATCTCTTCTGCAATGGTTTTATACTAATAAGGACAGGGGAGTGAGGTTACAATCTTGTCTGTTTTATAAAACATATTCCCAGGGTATAGTGAAATTGGAATGGCTGAGAGATAGAAAAATGAAGCCAGAGAAAGCAAATGCTTGAAACTGAAAGAATTAAATTGACAAACTCTAGGGAAAAAAAATCTGCATAGAACATAAATGTCAGGTCAATTCTGAATGCTAAACATTGTTACTGCCAGGAGCATCCAGCACAGGAGTAGGTCCTTTGCCCTCAGGGCACCAAGGGGTCTTTAGTGTCCAAAGAACATCTTTCATATTTTCGGTCTGCCTCCCAGGTGTTTCAGCCTCTGATGAGTAAGCTGTGTTAAAAGGAGAAATAAGAAGAAAGTAGGATGAGGAAGAGATGACAAAGAAAAAAAGAGATCTGATGAAGAATACAGAAGGAATGAAGGAAAATTAAGGATAAGTGAAAGAAAAAGCGAAAGAAGGAAGAAAATGAGATACAGTACAGGAAAGAAAGAAAATAAAACATGAAATGGGGCAAACATGGAGTCAGAAAGATATCACTAGGAAATTGGCTTTGGAGTGCTCAGCTAGAACCAGATACATGAAGGGAAGAGACATTGTATCCAGAGGAGCTCCTGAGAGTAGAGGAGGTAGGAGAAAAGAAAGATAGAGGCATAAGAAAACACTATTTGTTATCCCAGATGTCTGATAATAACTAATCATCTTTATGTCTATTGTGCCAACGCTCTTAGTGGCACTTTGGGCAGAAACACATCCAATATTATTTCAAAACAATGATGCCTTTTGATGAAGCAGAGTATAAGAAGGGAGGACTCAGATGAATGATGAAGGAAGAGAAGAGGCCAGTCCTGCAAGACACTGCAGAGAGAGGCTGATGCTAAACCCTTGGGAGTGGAAGTGATGCAATGCCTGTGAGAGTGAGCAGGATGTTTACTGTCTTTTTGCACGGTTCAAAAAAAGAAAGAAAAAAATTATGCCACTGGCTATATGCAACTGTTTCTTAAAGTAAAACACATTGGCATCTAATTTACCCATGCCTGGATTCATTGTCACCTGAGGCTTTGGCATATATGATATTGTTTACATGTGATGTTATAAACCAGTTATTTTACTATTTTTAAACCAGACTTTACCACTTTTTTGTTTGTGTGTTGGCTTCATTTACTCTGTGGATATGAGTCATTTATTTCTCTATCAATTTATATATCTATCAAGTATCTCTTGGACTAGTAGTTCTCAAATTTTAGTGAGCATTGGGACCATCT
The DNA here is from genome assembly GCF_000151845.1 of Pteropus vampyrus. Taxonomy (NCBI): domain Eukaryota; kingdom Metazoa; phylum Chordata; class Mammalia; order Chiroptera; family Pteropodidae; genus Pteropus; species Pteropus vampyrus. The sequence continues at coordinate 5,354,681 of NW_011888878.1, forward strand.
GGAAGGCTGTTCCCCAATAGAGTTTCTTAAGTAGTGGTCTGAGCTAGAAGAATCCACATTTCTAATAAGTTTTCAGGTGATGCTGATGCTGCTGGTCCAGATCTTACTTTGACAACCACGGTATTTGACAAGCAATAGAGTGTTTCTGCTGTGAGCAAATACTCTTACTGCAGAGATACTGAAATACATGATTGAATTTCCAAGGATAGAATGTTTAGAATATGAAAAAGCTTTGTTAAAGCATTGCTAAACCAAGTTGTCATTATATTATTATATCAATAGTAAAATCAAAGAGTTTGATGACATTTTGAGGGGAAAGCTTTCGAATTTGTGACTTTCTCTTATTAGATGACTCAGTTGAAGTTCTGGCCTTCCCATTATAGTCTCCTCAATTTTAAAACCTCAAACTTAAGAGTTGTGGAGGAAAATCTCTTCTCTTTACAAAATTCCACATTGGCCCAGAGAGAAGGATACATTCACCAATATTTCTGTCCTCTTGGAATATTACTGGTGAGGAAACTTGTGCACCTCCCTCCATCTGTCATGTTAATTGCTGAAGGACTCTGCTTAACAGAGAAGGAGGCCACCTTTGTCTGTGACCCCCTGAGCTCTCAGGTACAAACAGGCTTACTTTCACTTCTGTGGCCATTCAGTAAGCCCACCTTGATAGTCCCATTCTACAGTAGTTCCTACTGAGTACAGTGCACAATGCAGGCTTGTCCTTGCAGCTAACTGGGTAAGTGGATACAGAGTCTTATCTGCAGCTTGAACACAGCCCCAGTATGAATATGCAGATCTTAGATCTAAAAAATCTTCAGATCTAAGCTGCATTCTCCAATGTACTTTATCTGAAACCACCACTAAGCCATTAATACAGTTTGCTATCTCCTTGGAGAGTTCGCTTCATCAGTCAGCACCCTGGAAGGGAGTAAGAGAAAATATTAGACCAAAAAGACCTCTAAAATGTAGAGAACAACAACTCAGCTGAAAATGGGTAAAAGATTCAAACAGCTCATCAAATAAGATATACAGTTGACAAAAAAGATGCCCCACATCATATCATCAGAGACATGCAAATTAAGACAACAATGAGATACTACTATGTACCTACTAGAATTGCCAAAATCCAGAACACCAACAACACCAAATGCAAATTAGGATGTGGAGTAACAGAAACTCTCATTCATTGGTAGAAATGCAAAATGATACTTTGGAAGACAGTTTGACAATTTCTTACAAAACTATACATACTCTTGCCATATGATTCAGCAATCCTCCTCCTTGGTATTTATCCAAAGGAGCTGAAAACTTATGTCCACACGAAAACTTGCACACAAATATTTACAGAAGCTTTATTTATAATTGTCAAAATGTGAAAGCAACCAAGATGTCCTTCAATAGGTGAATGGATAAGTAAACTATGGTACATCCAAGACATTGAGGTATTCTTCAGTGACAACAAGAAATAAGCTATTGAGCCATGAAAATACATGGATGAATTTTAAACTCATATTAATAAGTGAAAGAAGCCTGAAAGGCTACATACTATATGATTCCAACTATATAACATTCAAGAAAAGCAAAACTATGGAGACAATAGAAATATCAGTGGCTACTGGCAGAGTGGGAGGGAAGAGATAAACAGACAGCACAGAGGATTTCTAAGGCAGTGAAAATATTCTGTAAGATATTATAATGATGGATTTATTTCATTCTACATTTGTCCAAACCCATAGAATGTATCGTATAGCATGACAAGTAAACCCTAAGGTAAACTATTGACTTTGGGTGATTATGATCTATCAATGTAGGTTCATCCTTGGTAAAAAATGTACCATTCTACTGATTCTTGACAAGATTGTGGAGTAGGTAAACCCTGTGCCTACCTCTTCTCACAACCACATCAAAATTACAACTAAACTATAGAACAATCATCATTAGAAGTTGCCTGAAGTTTAGCTGAACAGAAGTCTTACACTTGGGGACATACACTAGAGGCCACCTTAAGACTGGTAGGAGGGTAGGAGATGTGGAATGGACTGGTCCCACACTCACATGTGGTGGTTAAAAATCAAGAGGGATATATTGTCTGCAGAGGTCCTCTTAGAGGAGCAAGGGGTCCCAGACCCACACTGGGCTCCCCAGATGAGGGTTTCAGTGCTGGGAAGAGAAGTTTGCACAATTTCTGGAAGTGAAAACCAGTAGAGGTTGTGGCTGAGTGAAATAGAGGGCTGCTGGAGTTGCAGATGTTCCTCTTAAAGGGCCTGCACACAGACTTACTCACTGATGGATTCATTTGCTCTGAGCTCGAGCACTGGGGCAGCAGTTGAATGAGGCTGGAGACATTTGAGAAGGGAGGAACTGAGTTGTATGGCTTCAGGAAGAAGACTGGAAGGGTAACTTTCTCTCAAACAGAAGTGCCAGTAGAATCCAGTTTTTTGTTGAGCCCTTCCCTCTCCTGGCATGTAGCTGCAGGAGGCCACCATATATGAGTCTCCATCAACCCGGCTAACACTGGTCGCCCCACTTTGGTTTTTCTCTGAGACCCCACCCCTCTCAACTTGCGCGCCCACCCAACCCATCTCCAGTGGCTTTTCCATACAAATGGCCTGCCTTGGCTCATACGGTGGACTTTCCTAAAATCTTTCAAAAGTTTGCAAAACCCAAACAAGCAGTAGCTGGCCTCAGTGTGACTTGTAGCTCTCGCTGAGCAGCCCCAAGCCCAGCACTAGCAACAACGGGCCTTGGTTTGCAGATTGGTCTCTCAAGCCATCTCCAAACCCAGCACCAAGCAGATTGCTTGGTGACTCTTGCCAGGTGGCCTTGGGATGCATACAGAATGCAACTAGAGCACCCTCCCCCCCCAAGAAGGCCAAGGAGTCAGCACTCTTGGTGGCTGGCTTCAAACTAAGTTGGAGCACCACCTGGGACTGCATTTGAAGATGATACACCTAAAGGGCAGACTCAGCAGGCATCAGAGCTTTACTAAATCAAATTCTGCTCTGTAGGGTTAGCTCCTCACCAGCCAGTCCTCATAACCAATCAGCTCAGGGGTCAATACCTCCCACTGATATGCAAACAACAACCAAGTCTCAAGTACAGTAGGAAGGCACACATAACCCATACAAGGGACACACATGGAGCACCTGGTTTAAGTGACGAAGGAAGACTGCGCACTGGACCTCACAGGACACCTACTACATAAATCCACTCTACTAAGACCAGGAGACATAGCAGCCCTACCTAATACATAGAAACAAACACAGGGAAGCAGACAAAATGAGGAGACAGAGAAAAATGTTCCAAACAAAAGAACAGAACAAACCTCTGGAAAAAGAACTCAACATAAAGAAGACAAGCAATCTATCAGATGTAGAGTTCAAAATACTGGTTTAATGATGTTCATTGAACTTAGGGGAAGAGTAAATGAACTCAGTGAGAACTTTAACACAGAGATAGAAAACATAAAAATTGATACAGAAATCACAAAAAAGAACCAGTCAGAAATGAAGAATGCAATAACTGGAATGAAGAATACATTAGAGGGAATCAACAGTAGATTAGATGAAGCAGAGGACTGAATTAGTGATTTAGAAGATAAGGTAGCAGAAAACACTTGATCAGGATAGCAACAAGAAAAAATCCAAAAAAAGTGAGAATAGTTTAAGAGGCCACTGGAACAATATCAAACATACCAACATCTGCAATATAGGGTTACCAGAAAGAGAAGAGAGAGAGCAGGAATTGCAAACCTATTTGAAGAAATAATGACAAAAACCTCCCTAACCTGGTGAAGGAAATAGACATACAAGCCCAGAAAGCACAGAGTCCCAAATAAGATGAACCCAAAGAGGTCCACACCAAGATACATCATAATAAAAATGCTAAAGATTAAAGACAAAGAAAGAATCTTAAAAGCAGCAAGAGAAAAGCAGTTAGCTACCTACAAGGGAGATTGCATAAGACTGGCAGCTGATCTCTCAACAGAAACTTTGCAGGCCAGTAGCTATTGGCATGAAATATTCAAAGTGATGAAAAGCAAGGTCCTGCAACCAAGACCACTGTACCCAGCAAAGCTATCATTTAGAATTAAAAAAAAAAACAGATAAAGAGCTTCCCAGACAAGAAAAAGCTAAAGGAGTTCAACACCAAACCAGTATTACAAGAAATGTTAGAACAACTTCTTTAAAAAAAAAGAAAAGGTAAAAAATATGAATAATAAAATTACAATAATACATATCTATCAACAATTACTTTAAATGTAAACAAATTAAATGCTCCAATCAAAAGATAAGATGGCTGGATAAGAAAACAAGACCCTTATATATAATGCCTACAAGAGACTCACTTCAGGTTGAAAGACACACGCAGACTGAAAGTAAACAGATGAAAAAAAGGAAACAAAAAACAAAGAGCTGAGGTAGCAATGTTTATACCAGACCAAATACACTTTAAAACAAAGGCTATAACAAGAGGCAAAGAAGAGCCCAGTAATCCCACTCTGGATATTAAACCAATGAAACCTAAAACTCTGTTTTGAATGGGCATGTGAATCTATATGTTCCTTGCAGCACTATTTACAACAGCCAGGAAATGGAGGCAATCTAGGTGTCCATCAATGGATGAATGGATGAAGGAGAGGTGGTACATATATACAATGGAATATTACTCAACCATAAAAAGAATGAAATCTTGCTATCTGTAATCACATGGATGGATCTAGAAGGTATTGTGCCTAGTGGAGTAAGTCAGACAAAGAAGGCAAATGTCATATGATTTCACTTATATGTGGAATCTAAAGAAGAACAAAGTAAACAAACAAACAAAATGGAAACAAATTTATAGATACAGAGAACATTTTGATGGTTGCCAAATAGGAGGAAAGTTGTGGGGTTGGTGAAAATGAGGAAGGGATTAAGTAGTACAATTTCGTAGTTACAAATAGTCACGAGGATGTAATGGATAGCATAAGGACTATAGCTAATAATATTGCAGTAACTATGTAAGATGTCAGCTGGATACTAGATTTATCAGGGTGATCACTTCATAAATTACATAAATGTTTTATAAATCACATTTTTTACACTTTAATATTCTATGTCAATTGTAATTGAAAAATTTTTTAAAAGTTTTTTTTTTTTTTTTTAAATGTACCATTCTGATGATTGATGTTAATAAGGGGAAGATTATACATTTGTATGGGCAAGGTGTACGGGAAATCCCTGTATTGTTCTCTTAATTTTTTTGTAAACCTAAAACTGCTCTAAAAATTGCCATTAAAATAATAATCTTTTTACATAATATGTGTAATATTTTTCATATATTTATGGATATTTCATGGAAATCCTCCATTGGGTGGTTGCAGAAAAATTTGACATTTATGATAGAACTGGAGAAATTAGCAGAGAATACATTAAACATCATTTGATGAGTTCAAAGATTACACAGTTATGTGGCCATGGTTTGGGGAAAAAACTCATAAGATTAGAACTCTGGGTAAAGATTTAGAGATGAGGCACAGTAAAAGAGAGTTAGGTAGGTTCAAAAGAGATAAATTCCAGGTCACAGTTAGGTGTGGGCTGATGGAAAGTACTTACGGGTGGAATTATCCAACTTGGGATGATGAAGATGACTGAATGTTTTTGAACAGAAACACATTTGGCTGACCTAGAACTCACTAATTTGATATGAGGGACCCCCAAAAAACTGTCGGATTTTTTTAAAAAGAGGTCAGGAATTTTGATCCAGAAATCAGTGCTATCATGGAACAACTACAAAATTCAAAACTCTGCCTTGCATGCAGAATTCATGGAAGATCAAAAAGGAATGCAATGGATATTAAACTGCATCAGAAAATATATGGCTGAAGGAATAGTTCTACCGATAATATAGGGAAAAAGTATTCAAGTCCTGAAAAACCCAAAATTCAAGGAAAGGCAAGGCTTGGAGGAAAAACACATAACAAAGAGCATAATGATTCTCACTTAGAGATATCCACAGAGGCTTCAGTTAGAGACTTACTGAGAGTAATTCTTCAAATGAGGCCACCAGGGTGATAAGAGATAACTACATCTATAAGATAGGGTTCCTAGATTAAGGAATTCCAGCTCCAAAGCTGCAGCAGCACAGGGCTAAAATTCTCTTGGGTTTCTATTGGGGTTGGAGAAATAGAGAAGGGAAAGAGTTTGAGATTACAAAGAATGTAGGCCATGAATATAATTAGAAGGGAATGGAGAAAATGATCTGTCCCCAGTTTTGTAGATAGTAGAATCTAGGTCTATATTCTTGTTATCATCCATGGAACATTGCGAAGAGTTTTATTTAGGAAAGGTGGTCACATGAAGAAAACCTAAAGTTACAGATAACATATTTTGGTTTCAGGCTGACCAATACAGATGTTAATCTGGGCATGTGATCCAGAGGCCATTACCAATAATCACTAGGCAGAGCTCATGCTCTGGGAGGAACTGGATCCTCCAAATGCAGCTATCAAGAAGGAAATAAAAATACAGTTTAAAAAGTTACTGTGGAAATTTTCAACTATACAAAAATAGAAGGAATAATACAATATTCTTATGCAGCCCCAACAACCATAAAATTGTTGTCATTCTTCATTTAATTGTTTCTGCACATGATTTTATGGTAGAATATGTTAAAAACCCAGATGCTTATCATTCAATTAATAAATTATTAAGAGGTTTTCAAGGTACAATACAGACACAGAAGAGAATAATGAAGCCTTGGGTAAAATCAGAGGACTGAACAAGAGCTGTCACCATTGAATATTTGAAAGTTTTAGAAGACAATAGAATTTTAAATGTGGTGTGAATGAGTAATTTCTTCTTTGTGGGTTTAAATTCCTAGATATTTTATCCTTTTTGTTGCAACTGTAAATGGGATTGTTTTCTTCATTTCTTTTTCTGATATTTCATTGTCAATATATAGGAACGCAATGGATTTTTGTATATTGATTTTGTATCCTGTAACTCTATTGTGTATTTGTTTATTATCTCTAATAGTCTTTTTGTGGAGTCTTTAAGGTTCATAGAATCATGTCATCTGCAAATAGTGAGAGTTTTACTTTTTTATTACCAACTTGAATGCCTTTTAATTCTTTCTCTTGTCTGGCTAGAACATCTAGTACTATATTGAATAACTGTGGCAAGGGTGCATCCTTGTCTTGTTCTTGCTCTTAGAGGAAAAGCTTTCAATTTTTCACTATTGAGTATGATATTAGCTGAGAGTTTGCAAAACATGGCTTTTATTGTGTTGAGGCAATTTCTTTCTATACCCATTTTATTGAGTGTTTTAATCATAAATGAATGTTGTATTTTGTCAAATGCTTTTTCTGCATCTATTGACGTGATCATATGATTTTTATCCTTTATTTTGTTAATGTAGTATATCATATTGATTGATTTGCATATGTCGAACCATCCTTGTGCCCCTGGAATGAACCTTACTTGATTGTGTTGTATTATCTTTTTAATACATTATCGTATTCAATTTGTTGGTATTTTGTTTAGAAGTTTTGCATCTATGCTCATCAGAAATACTGGCCTATCATTTTCTTTTTTGTGTGTTGTCCTTGACTGGTTTTGGTATCAGGATGATATTGGCCTCATAAAATGAATTAGGAAGTATTCTCTCCTGTTCAATTTTTTGAAAGAATTTGAGGAAAATAAGTATTAAATCTTTGAATGTTTGGTAGAATTCACCACTGCAGCCATCTGGTCCTGGACTTTTGTTTCTTGGGACTTTTGTTTTTGATTACTGTTTCAATTTCCTTACTAGTGTTTGGTTTATTTAAGTTACCCAATTCTTCATGGTTCAGTCTAGGAAGGTTATATATTTCTTTGAGAATATTCCATGTGTTCTTGAGAAGAATGTCATTTGGGGAAGGAAATCTATAAATTTCAATCGTGTCTATTTGGTCTAATGTGTTATATAAGGCCAATATTTCCTTATTGACTTTCTGTTTGGATGATCTGTCCATTGTGGTTAATGACATATTCAGATTCCCTACTATAATTGCATTTTTATCAATTTCTTTATATATTTTGGTGCTCCTAGGTTAGATGCATATACACTGATAAATGTTACCTCTTCTTGATGAATCGTCCCATTTATATTATAAAATGTCCATCTAGATCTCTTGTTACCTTTTTCATCTTGAAATCTGTTTTGCTTTTCTCTGGTTGCCACTTGCTTAGAGTATCCTTTCACTTTGAGACTTTTTGTCCTTATATCTCAGATGTGTCTACTATAGGCAACATATAGTTGAATCTTGGTTTTTAATCCATCCCAATATTCTGTGCCTTTTGATTCTGCCTATTAGAGTTCAGTCTATTAACATTAGGGTGGTTATTGATATACAAGAACTTACTACAACCATTGTATCTTTTATTTTCTGGTTGCTCTGTATTCTCCATTGTTTCTTTTCCCTTGTGCTTCTGTGTTTAGTTTGGGGGTTTTCTATAACTTTTCCTCCTTTTTTATATTATGTGTCTCAGCTCTATATTTTTGTTTTGTGGCTACTATTAAGTTTATGTTAAAAAAAAGTTTTATATATTCAATAGTTCTTTTTCTTCTGATTGCCTTTTATCTTTATTCACCTGTGCAAGTTCAGTTCTTTACCTCCTCCTGTTTTATGTTTTTGTTGTTATGAATTATCTCTTTTTATGCTGTGCATTTGTTTCCAAATTGGAGAAATTATTGTCTTTTTAAATATGATTTTTTTCCTTTAGTCTTTATGTTATAATTGTTTAACACTCTATTCTAAACTAGAGTTGCAATTCCTAGCTTCTGTCTATATGTCACACAACTCAAAGTTTTATACACTTTTATCTTTTTCTTTCACTAGAAAAGCTCTTTTTAACATTTCTTGTAATGCAGGTCTTGTGGTGGAAAATTCCCTCAGCTTTTGTTTGTCTGGAAAATACCTATTTCTCCTTCATATATAACCCATAACTTTGCTGAATAAGTTATTCTTGGCTGATTATTTCTCTCAATATTTTGAATATTTCATTCTGCTCTTCTAACTTGTAAGATTTCTGCTTAAAAAATATAATGATAATCTAATGGAGTCTCCTTTATAGTTATAGTCATTTTTTTCCCAGGCTGCCTTGAGAATTCTTTCTTTGTCATTAACTTTTGACAGTTTTAATATAATGTATTTTGAAGAAGGTCTTCTGCATTGAGATAATTAAGTGTTCTGTAAGCTTCTTGGATTTGAGGGTCCAGCTCTTCCTACAAGTTTGGGAAATTCTCATTGATTATTTGTTAGAAAAGTTCCTTTCTGTTTGTTCTCTTCTCCTTCTTCTTTCCTTCTGGTATACCCATTATTCTCACATTGCCCTTTCGTATGGAGTCAGATGGCTCTTGTAAGATCTTTCATTTTTTTAAACTCTCAATACTCTCTTTTCTTCCACCCGAGTCATTTCTAGATTTCTATCTTTGAGCTCACAAATTCACTCTTCCATTTGGTCTGCTCAGTTTCTCATGCTCTCTAATTCATTCTTCTCTCATTTATTGAGTTCTTCAGTTCCAGAATGTCTGTTTGGTTATTTTATAAAGTACTCCTTTTGTCCATTGATTTTATTCCTGAGCTCACTGAACAGCCTTTTCTTGTATCTCACTGAGTTTTTTGGTGTTTTTTTTTGTTTGTTTGTTTTTTTTCAAAACTGAAGTCTTTAATTTTCTGTCGTTTAAGTCACAGTCTTCCATGTCTTTGAGTTGGGTTTCTGGAGACTTTTCATTTTCTTTCTGAGCTACCTTATTATCTTGGTTATTCATTGTACTTTATGGATTTTTTTTTTTTTTTTTTTGCCTGGGCATTTGAGGTATGGAACTCTTCTTTAATAGGTACTATTTTGCTTTTAACAACTTAGTACATTACTAAATAAAGATGTTTCTTCTTTTCTTTTTCTAGTAGATGGTGCTATAGCACAAATTTTTGTTTCTTCTTACTTGCACTAGTGAGACTTTTGAGATCTAGTTATCACCTCAGTTCTGGAAAATATCCTGTATTTCCTGAGGAAGTGGATGTCCCCTCTATGACTGGGTTTCCTTGGTCTCAGGGTACCACCTAGTGGTGGGGTATTGCTGGCAATGGGGCTTGGGGCCTCTGAGTTCCCTGTGCTGCCTCCTTGTAATTAGAAGTGACTAGTTACACTGTGCTATTGGAAGTATTTCTATTGCCTTTATTGGGTTCTGCATGATGTGTGGGGGAGAGAAACGTGGAAGGAGGTGGCTTCATGAGTCTCCAGCTTTGCCTTCTTGCTGGTGATGGTGGCTTCTAGTTTGTGGCTGCCTCACTACTAGGCCTCATCTCTGCTCCTGTCACCTGGTTTAGGCACAATGGGCACCAGTCACTCAGACCAGAATGTTGCTTCTGCCCCTTTGGCCCTCCAGGCTGCTATGTGAGGGCTTCAACCCAACACTTTATCCACTACTGTCTCAGCTGGGGCCATAGCAAGTGCTGGACTTTGTCTGTGGCCATTGTCTCTGTCCTTCCCCCTAGCTTGCCTCCCCTGATCTATCTCATATGCCCACCTTCAGTTTCTGGATGGATGGATCTCTCAGACATGTTTGTGTATTGAGCAGAGAATACTTCATTGAATTATAGTTGTCTGACTTGTAAATTTAAGGGGAGAAAGCAAGAGGTCTTCACACTCTGTCATGATGCTGATGTCACTCTGAGATCTCCCTTCTTTAAACAGGCAGAATTTGAGGATATACTTCCTCTGTAGATTGGGTCTTGCTCTGGTACGTATGTCTCTGAGTGTTGTCTCCTCGGAGTCCCTGTAGATTTGGGGTGAGGTGGGAGAACTTTGGTCTAAGCCACAATAGTTCACTAAAAGCCTTATATTTTGCCTATGACTATGTTCTTCTTCAGCTGTTTGTTTTGCATTTATTCTCCTTTGGTTAAGGTGGTAGAAGGAGGAGCTCTGAGATTAGGCTGCTGAAGCTCTAACAGAACAATTTCATTTTTTACCTGTAAGAGTACATTTTGGTGGAATTCAATACTGTTTCAGTATTATATTGCTAAAAACCAATAGATTCTGTTTTTTCCAAATTCAATGTTTCTTAAGATTATTGTGCCTTAATAGATAAGGTTTAAGTAAGTTCAAAGTAGAGTTAGGAAGATTTTTTTAAGTCTCTTTATCACTCAAAAGCTGTCTATTACTTATAGTCCCTCAAGTTTGAATCCCAAATATACTGAAGAAAAAACTATTCTTTTATCACAGACACTAATGGTGAGTAAATATTTCTAATTATCTATCTTTTTACTAATTTTATTTAGGAATCTGGGAACCTGGAAGAGCCTTTCTGACAACCATAGTAATACAATGTTTTCTGTCATAGCTTTAATTGAGACTTAGGTACTGATAGCATTTTGAGAACCAATTCTTTCCCTCATCTACTGTTTTAAGTCTATCTGGGCTGTTACAACAAAAATGCCATAAACTGGGTGGCTTAAACAATATTTACTTTTCATAGTTCTGGAGATTGGGAAGTCCAAAATCAAGGTGCCAGAAGATTTGATGTCTGGTGAAGACCCACTTCCTGGTTCATAGACGGCCATCTTCTGGCTGTGTCCTCACATGACAAAAATGGTGAGAGAGCTCTCTGGGGTCTCTTTATAAGGGACCCCATTCATAAGGGCTCTGCCATCATGACCTAACTACCTCCCAAAGTCCCCAGTTCCAAATATCATAGCATTAGAGATTAGGTTTCAACATATGAATTTGAAGGGGGGAGAGGGACACAAACATTCAACTAGAGCTTAGAAATGGGAATGGATTATTTAGATACTTGGCTCTTCTAACTGAATAATGTAATTGTTATTGCTTGCACATCCATACTTAGCCTACCTAGGTAACAACAGCAACAACAACAACAACAACAAAACATTCTTAGATCTACATATGGTGTAATTACATCAAAGATTGCCATTGTAAGCTCTAGCTTGCTTAGTGAATTTGTTGTGTTTTCCAAGGTAATGCCGAACATTTTTACAGAATAAAATCATATTGTCTTATGGCATCCCTTAAAATCTTCTAGGCTGGTAACCACCTATTGTTTCTTTAAAATTAATTTTTTGGGGGGAGGGGCTATATAGTGTATGTTTGTATTGTACACACCAAGTTTCATAGTCTTCCAAGAGTTCTAGGGTAGTTTTAAACTTTTAATTTAAAAGTTAAACTTTAGATATGATATATCCATTAGAAAATGATATTTCAAAGCAAATTGAATTTCCTCTCCACAGGTGATATGGGGTTTAATTCCGCTAATCATAAAGCACACTTTGCTTTTTTTTTTTTTTTTTGAGTCCCATATTATTTGCCATGAATTATTATGTAATTTAGATGCCTTAAGTATAAATAAAATTCATCTTAGGTGCTGCTTCAGGAATGCTTTGAGCAATCTATAAATTAAATTATTAAATTTTCGAAGTGCACAGACCCTATGAAGTTATGAGTGAAATGAGAAATGGATTAGGCTACAATGAGGCTTAAAATTTTATTTCTGAAAAGTGGTATTTCCTAGTCTTTGTGCAAACTTTCTCACTTGTGATTCCTGGGATCATCTCTTAAATAAACCATCTGCACCTGAGTTCTTGTCTCTGGCTTTCTTTCTGTGGAACCCACATTGAGACATCCTCTAATAAAGGCTGCCTCAAAGGCTAGAATTTTCATAGATTTAGAGAAAAGGAGACTCATTTCTGTAAAAATCTGCTGGGCATTTATGTACTTAATTTCAGAAAAATATTTTCAAGCTTATTCCTTGTCAGGAAATCTGCATTTTTTCTTCTATGTCCTTTCCTCACACTGGAGAAAAATGTAGAGGTTAGGGAGAAGTGAAGGGCATGGTGCCTTTCTTTGTTATTTCACATAAAAATTTTATAATTTAATAGAGAAGTGATAGGGAAAATATATTTTAGCTAATGAGGTCAGAGTTATTAGTTTATAAGACATAGAATTTATATCTTAAGAAGAATGTGAATTTATCATGTGGACTCTTAATAGAAGATCAAAGAAATGAATTTTCTCACGTAGTTTGCATAAAACAAGATGAAGCTTGGAGTGACTGTCCTCCATCTTATCCCCTCTGTCCTTAGCTCCAGAGTTCATACTTTTTTCGTCTCTGAAGCTTCCATCTGGGTTGCGGGGAGGTTCCGGCCACTGTGGCCAGCCTACACTTACTCTGCCTTGTGAAGAGCTGACAGAAATTGAACAAATAAAAAGCCAATGAATGATTTTTTTCTCATATCTGACTCTTCAATATGTGCAAGACTAAAGAGGGTACTAATAGACCGAAACTTGTTATTTCTTTTTTTAAAAACTTTTTTAAAAATTACAATATAATTGACATATAACATTTATTATATCTTGAAGAGGTTCCTGCTACAAAAGAAAAAGGTGAATGAAGTGCTATGGAAAGAAGGCTGGGGACGAAAGGGAGAGAAGAGCTAAATTAGGAATCAAGAGACATCTATCTATGACTCCTCACTCCTGAGGCTTTAGCTATGAGGCCTTTTCTAAGCTAGAGGCCTTGTCCCCAGGAGGGGCCATCTTTGGGCCAAGGACTTCATCTTCATGTGGGACACCTGGGGCAGGGGCCTGATCCACATAAAAAGACCCTGTCTGGGCTAGAGGCCTTGTCCTCCGGAGTCGAGGTCTCCTCTTGGGTGGGGTCTTCTCTAGAGTCAGAATTTCCTCTGGGCTAGGAGCCTTATCCGGAGAAGGGATCTTCTGTGGGCTGGTAGTCTTGCCCAGAGTAAGAATTTTATTCATAGAGGCTTTTGCTCCGCTGCTCCACTCCTTCTGACTGGTTGTAGAGTGTTGCCGGGAAGCCTGGGTTCTGGATCGCTTTCTGTAAGGGTGGCCTGGACCCCCACTGAGGAGGCTGCCATTGGAGCCAGAGTCTCAGGAGGGGCGGTTTCTGACTGTCTCCACCAGGTATCCAAAATGGCTTGGCTTTGCTGTGCTCAGTGGGGGCTGTCATCAGCTTCTTGACTGTAGGGTGGACTGTTTTAGTCATCATCTTTTTTGGTTCCTCAATAGGAGCTGTTTCTTGAGATACCACTTGTCGTGGGGCCAGTTTCTTGTTTGGGGGTGGTGGGAGCACAAAGTTGTCTGGGAAAACTCTTCTTCCTTGAGAATATCCTTCCCACCAGCCCATATCTTCTGTGGTCTTTCCTCAGGTAGTCTGGAGAGCTGTCATAGGTCAGGCTGCTCAACTCTTTTGTCACTTCCACAATATCCCAAGCTTGCAACTTTAGCTCATCCACCTACTCTGGGTTGTAACTGAAGTTCACTTTTAATCATCTTTGGGGGCCCCAAGATTTTGTGGAGTGACCTGGGTGGGGAAACATGAGTGAGGCCGCTCAAGCCTGGTGCCCCAGTCCACTGAGCTCCCACACATGTTTTTGTACCTGAGTTGTTTAATAAAATCATACAAATCCTTTCATTTTCACTAGTTTGCACTGACCTTTACTTAACCTTGCCACCATAATAAAGAACAATGGAAAGAACATAGACTTGGGGATTATATCTTAGGTTCATAGCCCTGGATTCCAGAGATCCAGATTCTGCAGAGGCTGAAAAGCAAAAACCAGGTATAGGGCAGTGAATTTCTTTGGGACTTAATACTGTCCAAGTATTTATTATGGAATTGAACTTTCCTGTGAAAATTTTCAACTCTCATTTCTCTGTGAAAATCTACTAATCGCTGGGATTCATATTGCTCAAAGTAAGGACATTATTATACTAATGTGAATTTAGGGGATAGGGGAAGCTAAGATGTGTTAAAAGATAATCTGAGGTACATTAAAATGTTCAAGAGTTCATTTGAGTATACATCCATTCAAACTGGGGCAGCGCCAAACCAAAAGTGGTTAGGAGCACTCCACTGATAGGAGCTAGGTGAGAAGCTTTTATAAATGTGGAATTAAACAAGGAAATTATTTGATTGGCTATAGCTTAAGAGGTTGCCTTATATGGGAAAGCCTAAACTGGCTGCTTGCAATAGGCTGTTCTTAAGCTTCATTTTCTTAGATTCCAGCACATAGACTCTGGTTGAGGTATGGTTTGCTTGTGTAGTCTACCAAAGCATTAGAATCGTCTCAGTCTGCCTCATTTAATAACTTTAATAGGTGGATTTATCGAAAATAGAATGGGGGGGGTAGTTTAATGCATTGTGTGGCTTTCAAGTAAAACTAATTACAGCCCTGTTCTAGCTCATTTTAGAAGCACTGGGGGGGACAAAATATGAAACTCTCATCTTACCTGTTTCAGAGAGAAATAAACATCAGGAGAGAGGCCAAGTGAATGAAGCAATGGGATTTTCCTCTAGCCCAGGGCCTGGATTTGACTTATATATTTTCTGTTAAGCCCAGGGGTTGAGAGAGAACTAAAACTGAGAGGGTGAGGCTCCTAGGAGTGAGGAAGAGAAACTCTCAGTACCTTTCCTCATCCTGGGAAAGTTTCCTTTCTCCATTCTCTGAGCCTACAATCTCTTCTGTTCTCTCCAAGAACAAAGCACCCTCAAATGATTGATTAGATACTGGAACACAGTCTATGGATTCTAACTGGCCACATTACCAGTGGGTGGGATTACTATGCTACGTAAGGTTACCTGGCCTGGGAGGCTCCTCTCCAAGTTTTTCCTTCCATGGGCTGAACGGGCAAGCTGAGGCAGGAAATAGTCACTACAATAGGCTGGGCCATCCTGTTTTTCTCTTTGCTTTTTCTCAACTGCATGTTGCATCTTGCAGTAAGAACCTTTGAATCAGTGGCCAGTAGGTGTTAAGACTGAGATTAAGAGACAATCAAGAGTTCTTCTTCTGGCCTTGTGCCTAAGTTTTAGGTTCAAGCCCAACTTCGTTAGAGAACCTGGCATTAAGGGTTATGATCACCAGTTAATTAAACAGTGTCTTAATTTTTAGTTGATATTCCTTGTTGAGTGACTATCTCATTTAGAAATCTCATAAAGAACAGTCATTTTTGACAGTACAGGATTTGGGAAATGTGGGAACCATAACTGTTAGGGTGACCAACTGTCCTGGTTTGCCTGTGACTGAGGAGTTTCCTGGGGTATAAAACTTTGAGTGCTAAAACCTGGAAAGTCCCTGACAAGCCAAGATGAGTTGATCATCCTAACTGAAATGCATCTTAAGGCCATTTAAATTTAATTCCTACTGTTCGTGCATCCTTGGATATATAATGAACACTCTCTGTACCTTAAATCCCTCATCTGTAGAAGTTTTTACAAATATTAAATTAGACTAAATTAAATTTCCTAGCACATTTTCTGGTCCTTAGTAGATAACAAACTGATCTGTGTTTCTATTTTATTTTCTTAATTTTATTGGTACAGCAAAATGGAAAATCATATTCAGAGAAAACAACACAAACTAGGAGGAATCGAAATACTTTTCTGGGTGAAAGAATTGCAGAGGCTCCCAGAGCCCCTTTCCTCTCTCAGCTTCCCACCCTAAGGTTAAACAGCATCGGGATTTGGATAGTGCAATGGTGAATGTATTCCCCTCCTGGAGTAAACCAGGGGTCACAAATTCAAATGACTGAAGGAGGCCATGCAGGGAAACTCAATGAGTGAAATGGGATGAATGGAACTTTTGGCAAACTGATGGAAAGTGGAGGCAGCAACCACTCAGCCTTAATGGACTGTGGTCACATGGGAAGGAAAATCCAGCATACCATACCTTAACAGTTTTTTCTAGAGAAATCATGTGTATAATTTTTTAAAATGACGAATATACTTATTTAAATATACTGACATCAAATTTAAGACTTTAAAAAACAGTGAATGAATCAATCAAAACATTTCATGGGCCTTTAATCCTCTCACTGAGTTGCTTCATTGCATAAGAGAGTGAAATCAGATGTCATAATAAGACAACTAAAGAAAGTTTATTCTACCCAGGTGGAGTAATCATCATTATTAAAAGAAATCAAAGTAATTAAATGATGACAAAAATAAAAAAGGTTCAGAATTTGGGTTATCTTGTAAATCTAACAAGTCTAAATCTGTGGGGTTGCAAAATTATAAAGGTAGAACCTGCTAGCAAAGCTTCATGAAATGCTTGCAAGCATTAGCTGACAGATTTCAAAACAGTTTAAATATTAGTCATCACACATATGCCTGCCAAAGAGAGTAGTGTTAAAAGAACATCTGCAGCTCACATAAATACCCCCTGCTGAGTTAAACCCAGAGAGGAAATCAACTTCAAAAGTTGCGGAAGGCAAAGAAGCTGAAACAGCAGAGTTTTATATTAAGTGGTTGGTAGACTTTCTCTGGATGAAGCTGCTATTGAGGAGGTAGTTAGCTCCCAAAGTATGACATGCTCGACCTCTAGGTTTTGGTGATAAGAACTTTTGAGGGGTATTTCTACTCAATGAATCACTTATACTGTATAAATAGAATATTTATTCTTTCCACTAGATGATTAACCCTCCTGAGTTATAATAATTTCATTAAATGATGGAAAACCTCACTTAACCCTGGGATGTATCTAATTACAGTATTGGACCAATAAGGCAAACAAATCATAACAATTGCTAAGAAAACAGCAGAGCCTATAGTATTATTATCTTGAACTTTTTCAAAAAGCATAAAAATGTGATTCAAATCGAACAACCTGCCAAATGGGAGACGATCTGCAGAATCATCATTGTTTAGGTCTGAGCCCTATGATTCTGGAGCCTTCATTGCTGCTGCCATCTATTCCTCAGTGAACCACACTGTTTTGCCACAGGACACAGGAGGTTTGACATTGGCTGCAGATTTCTGTGAATCCTGATTATCTGGGCCAGAAGCACAACAGAGAGAAATACAAGCTTGATATTACTGAGGATAGCTGTACAGTTTCTTTCTTCAAAGATATGTGTTTAGTTTCTTTCTTCCTTTCTTTCTTTATTTTTTTATTTTTATTTTTTTTTGACTTAACATATCCAAACAGTACAGCTGTAGAGATGGGGACAGAATTTTCTTTTTGTCTTTTGCTTGTGTGTGTGTGTGTGTGTGTGTGTGTGTGTGTGTGTGTGTGTAAAGAAAAATAACTGATTCAGAGTTTAAATGCTGCTCTTGTGACTACCTGTCATATAAAGCCAAACAAAGATAGTCATACACTAAATTATTTCTTCTCGACTTAAAAAAAAAATCCCTGTGAAAACAAACCAGAGCTATCAATCCCCATCACAATGGTAGGTTTTGGTTGACGCGAAAAAATCTTGCATGTGAGTGAGGTTATGATTTAGGCATTGGCTTTTTGAACTTAGAAAATGTTGCCGATATAAGATGATCTGTTTTATCATTAATATGCAATTCACTAGTTATGCAGCTAAAAGAGACTTATTGAAACAGTAAGATCAGGACCCAAGACCTCAGAATCATTTCTTGGAGGTTTGTCCCATGTGAAAGATAATTTCGTACAGTAAATCATTTTAAGACATTAAGAGTCCATGATGAAACCACACTCTGGAGTTTGAAAAGAGACGGGGCTGCTTTAAGAGAGAAACAGGAAGTTGTAACTAGAAGCCATCTGAATACTAAGCCAAAGCAGAATGCTCATGAAGTAGCAATTTAAGTGGCAGTGTTATTCTGAAATCCTCAGGCAGCCAGATTGTTTTAGGCAAATCTTGATAAAATATCCTTTTTCCAGGCTTTTATCGAAGGAATCCTAAGAAGACTGGTGAATGGAGAGACAGCAAACGCTCATGTCAGAGAAGGACGGGTATCAGTTTCAACATGAGGGAGCAGTGGAGCTGCTTGTCTTTAATTTTTTGCTCATCCTTACCATTTTGACAATCTGGTTATTTAAAAATCATCGATTTCGCTTCTTGCATGAGACCGGTGGAGCTATGGTGTACGGTGAGTGCAGAAATTGCAAGATTCATGTGAAACTTGTTGCTTGGGCATAATTAGAGACTTGTGTTCAGATGGCAAAGTATCGAAACTGGAGAAAATGTGCTGATTGAAAAGTCATTCGCTTGATGAAAGGTGCTGCAGCATAATGAATGCTCATCTTTTTCCAGATGAACTGCTGAAATTTGCCTTGTGAAATTTGTCCTATCACAAGCGTAAAAGCCACAGTCATGTTCTCAGGCAGCAAATAAGGCGAGTCTGTTGACAGATGCTGGTCCATTGTCATGTGAGGAGTCAAACCGGAGAGAGCTGTTTGTGTTGGTAATGATAGTGGGAAGCGATGGCTCTGCAGTCACAGAGCAGCCTCTATAACAGGTGGTGCTGATAGGCATTAGAAAGTTCTAGGAATAACACCACAAAAATATCTGAAGTAAATCCTCTTAAGTCATCTAGTTTTCAGGAAGAAAACTTGCAGAAACGTACCCCATGCCTCCTACTGGAATAATTGTATCCAAATCCATTTTAATTTAGGAACAATGTTTTATTCTTTTCTAATATACAGGTTTCTTTATACAATACTTTTTATTTCTTAGCCCGATTTCAGACTTTCTAATTTTTATCATTGTCATTGTTTGTATTATGGGGGTGGGCAGAGGTGTGAAAATGCATTTGTTTAACATCTTAAACTCTAAAGTAAGGCTCTTTCTGTATAATTTACCACGTCATTTCTTCCAGAAAGTTTAATAAAATGTGAGAGATTATCCAGGCCGTACCCTCATCTTTTAAAGTAAGCAAGACACCAGTAATTTTAAAATTTATTATTTATTGATGAAATAGTTCACTTTACCACTTTTATCTCAGCTTGATAATGGATAGGAACTTTGAACACAATAAAAACGGATGAGGCATTCCTATAATTCATACCAAAGAATATACTTTTACTGTATTTCGCTTCTTTCATTTTGGAAGTCCTGAAGGCTCTTATACCCTTGAGGTTCAGAGAACAAGATCAATGCACATTTTATATGCTAACCATATGATGTCCTGACAATAATAATTTATAGTTATGATTAGAGACCATAAGAAATCCTATGCCTTAACTGGATCCCACTGTGAGACACAGGCTGGGAGACGAAAGTTTCAGGCTAAGCAGTGTAATCCCTTTTCAGGAGACTGAAGTGCTGATCCGTTCAGAGCACAGAGTTAAATTCCTTTGTATTGAGGGTCTTAAATCACACAACAAAACTCTCACTTGAAGGGGAAAAATTACAATCAAGTTGAAGAAACACAGGTAAACAGAAAGAAAGTGATGTCAGATATAAAGCCCTAGGCTCTAGTCACTTGCCCCTCATCTTTTCTTGACTTGGCTAATAAATAATCAACGAAGAATTGCTGGGTCATAAGGTAGATCCATTTGTAATTTTTTGACGCACCTCTGTACTGTTTTCTCTAGTGGCTGCACCAATTCGCAATCCTACCATTGAGGGAACCACTTCATAAATTATACAAATGTCTAAGCACTGTGCTGTATACCTGAAACTAATGAAGATAATATTGAATGTCAACCATAATTGAAAATAAATTCTAAAAATTAATTTATAAAAATAATTTTAAAAATAAAGAGAACTATTTATATCAACTTAAAAAATAAATATTTCTTCAGACCAAAAAAATAATAGTTAATGAGGATATGGAATGTAATCTGAGAAGCAGAACCAATGTAATTCTCGGCATTAAGTTAAAGGACTATATATGGTTTAGCAAAACAACACAGATTTTGCTTATTTATTTTTTATTTTATTATTTATTTATTTATTTATTTATTAAATTTTTTTTATGGTGGCATTGGTTAATGAAATCCAGTAAGTTTCAGAAGTACAATTCAACAGTAAGGCAAATATGTACATTGTGTTATGCATGCACTGCCCATAGTTAGATTTCTTTCTGTCACTACATGTTTGATCCTTTTATCCCATCTACCTCCCCATTTATAACCACTAATCTATTGCCCATGTCCATGAGTCTCTGCTTGTTTGTCCTGTTCGTTTGAAAACAATGCAGACTTTAAAATTACAAATATTTATTAGAGGGAAAGATTTCTTCACAACCCTGAATTCAATTGTACTGTGACTCATTTATTTATGATGGAGATACTGTTTTGTAAAACTTTTAATTAAATTTGGTGACCTATGAAAATTAAAACATAATTTGTACTCATAACATAAATGTAACTTTTATTTTGAACCTAAAAATGTTCAGATTACCTTTAATCCTCAAAAACTTCATGAAATACTTTTAAGTTGTGGTAGAAATCATAAAATGTTATCCCATTGCACAGTAGCTGAGATAGCATTTCCTCAATTGATATTCTTAGGCTGTTTAGGCTTAAGTTTTATGAGAGCAGGATTAAGTTGAGGTGTCTGATTTCTCTTCTTTCATGAATTTTTTATATTAAAGTTATTGAAAACCAGTTCTGAAACAGTGCAGTATAAAAAGATTATACAAATTATGAAGATATGCATTTATATATATTACTATTCCACTACTAGAATTTTTATTATTCTTGAGTTACCTTGAACTATACCAACCAATAAAAAGACTTTTATTTTAGTGTTGTTTAATTTTTTTTTTAATTGACACAGAATTATAATTGTTGGAATTTAAGGGGATCTTAGAGGTTATCTTCTCCAGCCCTCTCATTATATGGAGAAAGAAACTAAATCTCAGAGAAGTGAAATAACTTGCCCAAAACTGAATAGCCACTCACAGCAAGGTCCATGTGCTTTTACTCATCCACATGTATAATAAGTTCATGTTCACCTTAATAGAGCTCTCACTTACAGTCTCTGAAAATAGTCCATATGGATGGCATTAGTGACACCTCATATTTCTTCTTCAGGGATGATCTAAATGTTATATATGAAATGTTTATTAGGTACTTCCTGTCAATGATGTAATAAAATAGTCTGAAGTTACAACAGAGAAACAAATGAGACATTCTAATAAACACTTTTAAGTTTTAAGGGACAAGGAGATGCCAAGTGAATAAATTGCTTGGTGGATATAAACAAATTTGAAATTAATAGATTGGGAAGTAGCCTTAGAGAGCATAAGTCTAACGTCCTCATTTCAAAGGCATGAAAACAAAGACTTAGAGAGTAAAAATTACATAATTAGTTAGCTGCTGAGCTAGGATTCAACCTCCATCTCTAAGAGATGATAAAGGTATTTTAAAATAAGTCAATTCTCTCAATAATCATCCTGAAGAGAGGATGTACCTGTGAAATCCAGTTGCATCCTTATATTGTTTATGCTTTCGGGTTTAGTCAGATAGATTCTATTTTCTAAGAAGTTCAAGAGTGAAATTTCAGAATAAAACTATATAGAACTCTTCTTTATTAGAATGTGGAACTCACGGTTCTTGCCAAAGTCCTGCAAGGGTCATGGTTATAATCAATGGGGAAGAAAAGAAACAAACCTATGGTTAAAATTTAAACATTTAAATTTTTTTCATAAAGGAAATGAACATTTGAGAATAAACTGTACCTCAGTCATCTTCATCCTACAGTTATATATATATACTTGTAATGAAACATCTTCTAAGATTTTTGTAGTAGCACATCTAATGCTTATCAATGAATTTGGCTATCAGTTCCTCTATTGAACTGACTACTGCTCTTGTGCTCATCAACTTTTGGTATAATGGGTTATTTTCCTCTGTACTGACAGCCATGAGTATTTTTCTAAAACACCAAATCTCCTATAATACTTCAACCCAGTCTGCCATCTGTCTTTCTACTGGTATTCCATTGACATATTGCAAATATTCTTTAGAAGACATAGTAGATGTTGATGCATTTTATCAGTATACCAAGGAATCCAATTAAAACATTCTAGGGAGCAGGGACTTAGGATATGAGCAGTTAAAGTAACATGAAATAACACGTGATCAAACAGAACATTTAACTGCTCCTTTATTCATAGTTAGAAACAATTTCCAAGTTGTTAACCTTAAAATAAGTGCATTGTTTGGTTGAACTCTGGTTTTTGGAGCTAAATCTGCTACTCCAAATACAAGTGATTCACTATATACAAAACAGCTTTTCTCTTGGTACTAAGGGTCACAGGATGCTTTTAAAATTAGTGGCAGCATTATAACAATATTTTTGCCTTACTAGAAACAGTAATGGGTAATTGCATCTCATGACATTCTATGCTCTCATTATTTCAAAACTGAAAGATTAGAATCCATAACTGGTTTAAAATATAAGCCACAGTAATATTCATTTAAATTGGACTAAAAGCTTAAATGACTGTTAATGGTCAAAATATTGACTGATAGCAGCTGGTGCACTTAGTACTGCTCACTTAAGACCCTATATCCCTGCTCTTGTTCATAAAAGAAAAATTGCTTATTGTTTCCTGATAGCATTAAAATTTTCATTACACATAACTGGGGACGTTCATAATGCCATGTACTCAAGTGTTGAGATCTGAGCTTAGGGACAGAACAATTTAGAAGTCTACCTTTTAGAAGTCTACCTTTGATTTCATGGCCTTACAATATATAGCACAGCCTCTGAATTCATGTGGAAATTTTGCTAACTGTTTAGTGGGCAGAAGTGAAATTTTTAGTGCCAAAGTTCAGATTTTTTTTTTAATTCGAATTCATTAAACTATCAAATTATGTCTGATCCTCTGAGTATACTTACCAGTTTAATATGGCCAATTTAGTTCACTCAACAGCATGTTTTTCAAAATTTAAAGAAAATATAATTACACAGTGAATCACCAAGGTTTTAAAGTTATCTTCTTTTTAAAAAAATCACATGGCATCAATTTTTCCTAGCACTGCTTAGAGATTCCTCAGAATAAAATTGGGTTGTTGGACATGGTGTGGCTCCACCCTACTGATGCATCTAGCGCTACCTCCTTGACTGCCAGGCCCATAAGACAAACTGGCCCTTATTGCCACTTCCCATCCTTCCACCTGCTTGGAAGTTCCTTCCCAAGGAGGCCTTTTACTTGTTTGTGTGTGGCAGGCTTTACTGAGAAAGCATTGGATTCTCTCTTGGGTATTTGGGTTTCCAAATCCTGATGATTTTTTTTTTTTTTTAGGTAGCTAGATGCATTTCTTTCACCAAGTGACTTAACCTCTGGCCTTACTCTTATCATCTCTAAAATGAGGAAGAAAGGAAATAGATATCAATAGGCTCCCTTTCAGCTGCAAAAGTGTTTCAAAATTCAAGCCAAGACTGACTTTAGCCATCAAGCATCTCTCAGCTACTCCAACCCAAACCAGTAGCTTTCTTTCCAGAACCCTATCAGAATATAATGATATCCAGTCCTTTCTCCCAAACAAGATTTTAGTGTTATTTTACCACTCTTAGTGCTTCTGGTCCTGCTGTGATTCTCAGTGTTCAGTAAATCCCGTTGAATTTCTCCCAGAAAGGAGAGAAGAGCAAGTTATACCATCAGAACAGTGATGAGTGGCTATGTATTCAGAGGTTTGTGGATGCCTGTCATGTGAAAATCAGAGTGGCTCTGGTTTAATTTGAAGGGCTCTTCAGGAAAAATCATTAGGGTTAAGAGCCTGGTGAACTAAACTTGCTCTCCCCTTTGGCATAAAAAGATTGATTTTAAGTGCTTCAGAGATCAGGGCAAAGTTTTCCATGCTGTAAAGTGTTAGCCAAAGAAAAGTTGGAAAATGTGGAAAAATCAAAGGTATATTACTCTCCGTAGGTTTTTAGAAGTTAATTTTAAGAAAATAACCTCCTATGTATTCTGCTGTGCTTCTAAGTCCCTAAAGACCTTCAGGGGCAGCCCTTCAAGCAAATGACTGTGGAGCCTCAAAGGATCCCCTCTGAGTTCTAAGGGCTGATGGCAGCACATCAAGGAAATGAATTTTGATTCAAACTATTTACAGAGATAACATATATAGTCTAAATTGAATTCAAATTATATCGTTAGTGAAGTGGAGACATGAAAAATTGACATTTGTTAAACATCCCTCACAATAACCATTTTTTAGAGGGGGAAACTGAGACACTAAAAAATTAAGTAACTTCCCCAAGGTGATATATTTCTAAATGTCCCAGCTGGGATTCAAACTTTGGCAGTTTGGCTTCATGTGGCTGCTGGATATCACAACTATTGGTGCATTTATGTGTGCATGTGTGTGTAAATAATGAAACTGACATTCAGAGACATAAAGTAACTTGCCGGTAACCTATAGAGATGAGCTTCAAAACCAGGACCGTAAAACTCATGTTCTTTCACCTATATCATGCATCAGCCATACTAGAGTTGCTGTTACTTAATAAATGTCTATTTTGTGTCAGGTGATGTTATCTTCAGAAATTTACAGAAGAAAGATAGAGACTGAAATATCTAACTGTATAAATTATTGTAAATCCTCACTACATCCATGTAAAGTAGTCATGATGATCATTAGTTTGCGTGTAGATAGAGAAACTCAGAAAATTACAGGTTGGCCAAGACTGCACAGAATAATTGGCAAGAACATCATTTTTGAAAACTAATGCTCTCGAATTTTGGCCACAGTTGTCTTCCCATCGATGTCTGCTCTTGATATGTAACTTTCTCTCACAAACTCAGGGTTAGGGAAAGGCTGGGGAGAGGAAGTGGAAGGTTAAGTTTTTCTTTTGCCTTGAGGCCTCAGAAACATTATACTATCCATAACAAAAAGCTCAGCATGAGAAAGACAGTGGGAGCACATCCATGTCGTAGCTGGTTTGAAATGTTCCAGGAAGAATGATGAGGCTGAGCTGAGAACACCTGCCCTAGCATCAAGGAAAGAAGTGTTGCCAGTCCATAGTCATTCTGGTTTTAAATACCTGTGTTTGTCAGAATGGTTGTGGTAGTTACCATAAATAGTTTGAGAATGGACTGTGTCTTATTCATGTGGATCATGCAATATAGGCTTCCATTATACGTTAGTTTAATTGAATTGAATTTTTGGAGGAGACCAAAGGTAAAATCATTAATGACACCTCTGGGCTCTTCAAGTTCTATGAAACATATGTGTATAAGCTTGAGATGAAACGGATTTTGATGGAGTTTCATGACTGGCATGGTACTCACATTGGTAAGAACTCTTGTCTTATAGACAGTATTTCTCATAGTGTTGCCCCTGGACCAGCAGCATCAGTATCACCTGAGAACTTGTTAGAAATGAAAATATATGGACCAGGCCTACTGAATCAGAAACTTTGGTGGGGTCTAGCAATCTGCATTTTAACAACCTTTCCAGAGGGTTCTGATGCACCAAAGTTTAAGTACTTCACTATGAAAATAAAATTGAAGATGCAGTTTTCAGTTTTGTCTCCTTTATTTTTTCCCATCTTTTCTCTTTTTCACGCTATTACCCTCCTGTGATGAAGAGGGGATTTGGGAGACAATCTTTATTGGGCAGTTCCTCCCTCTTGCACTATTTACAATACTTTGTAATGTTTCCACCTCTGGTTTGAGAAAAGATAGATTTTTGTGTAAATATTATAAAGTAAGAAATCATTTTGTTTAGTCAGTATGTGCCTAGTTAGAGATCTCTATATATTTCTTTTGTCACTCTCTTAACATTATTGCAAGGAGTCGTGTTAGCTAAGTACAAGTTGGTGACTGAGATAATTTCTAAAGAAAAGTTATTTACAATGCTATGATAGAAATCCCAGACTTTTGTGAAATGTGTGTTGCTGTGTATGTGTATGTGTGTGTGTGTTTGTGTTTGTGTCATTGAGTGTGCTATATCTGTATATGTGTATCTGTATGTGCATGTGTGTGTTGTCTGATATGAAGCAAGGATGGAGCAAACATTGGATGCCCCACAATGGTGAAAAATCTGGTGGTTGGGACTTTCTGTCATTTCCTATATGTGTCTGTCCTATGAAAAAATAAACTGTGAATGAAGTATCCCAAGGTGGAAAAACTTTGTGAATTGCTTTCTAATTTGGAATACTATGGGATACTCTTGCTGACAGCTGCCCCAAGTCTGTTCTGAAGTCCTCATGGGACCTTTTCTTCACCAAAACAAGTTGATAGTGAGCCAGAGCAAAGCAATAAATTGTGTCCTTTTAGCAACACCCACACTTTCCTTTAGTCTTGTGAATTTAGAAGGTTGGTGGGAGGGCAGAGAAAGGAGAAAAGCCCTAAATAACCAGATTGCACTGCATATTTTTACTTTCTGTTCCTGACTAATCTCAGGGTAAAACTAAAATGCTAAAAGAAAAAATGTTAGCAAAGGCATTTAGCATTTGAAATTCAAACCCGTATCATCTCTCTAAATTAGTATAAGATGCGGGAAGTGGATAAATATCAAGTAAAAAGTTAAAAATTATGAAGATGCAACTTAAAGTCTTATATTTGTGAAGACTATCTTACAGACAGTTATATGGTGTCCACTGATTCAGCTTTCTTAGAATATTTGTCACACTCTTTCCTTCCTCATTCCCACATTTGAATTCCTAGTTCATGTTTTGTTTTGTTTTTTCAATCTGAATGACTGAAATAACATCACAGATTCTCTGCTTTAAAGAGTACCCTGCTGTAAAAGTTCTGATAATGGTAAAGAACACTTTTCCTCAGGCTTTATTTTATTCCTGTCATCTTAAAATTCCTCTACTCTAATTTCTTTGCTAAATCCTTTCTTATGTAAATAGAAATGACTTCCAATGTTAACATTCTCTCCATGTCCTCACTGTATCTCAATTCTCTTTTTCCCCTCAGATAATTGTCTCCAAATGCAGTTTCCTCTGCTCCAAAACAGAGCTCACTCAGTTTCCACAAGACCTTCTTGCCAATCATCTCTCCCTCGTGAACATCCTCTGTTCCTCAGCTGCACAGGGGTCCTTGATCTCAGCTGCCTTGTCAGTCACCGCAAATCTTTGACATGCCTGATTAGCTCTTTGTTCATGAATTTTTGTGTACGTCTCTCTAGAAAGTCCGTGCCCTGTTCTCTACCTGGCGAACTCTTACTCATTCCTCTGAGAAGACTTCCCTAACACTTTGGGAGGTGAAGTTAGTTGTTTTCGCCTTTAGGGCTCCTTAGGACTTCGTACATTCACTTTATATATATTTATATAATCTTTATATTTGTTAGGATGCATTCAGCTGCTATTAAGAGAAACCCTGACTGAAAAAGACAAGAAATAAGAACACTTCTTATCTTCCATAACCGGAAATCCAGAGAAGAGTAATAATCTTCAGGGCTGGTTGATTCAGCAGCCTGCTCTTATCATGAAGGACCCAGGTTTTTTCCTTTTCTCGGCTCTGCTATTCTCAATGCTGACTTCAACATCAGGTTGGCAGCGAGATGAGTATGACAGTTCCTGGTGTCCTAACCAGGCCCAGCAACATCCTGAGGAAGGAGTCATGTCTCCTCTGTCTCTCTCAAAGAGTTTTAAAGAAGCTCCCTAGCCATTTTCCTTGACCTGAATAAGATCACATGCTGTTCCAGAACCAATTATCAACAAAGTAAATGGGAATATGCTTGGAGCTGAAAATGAGTTTCACTTACCATAAGCTTATGTTGAGGGATGGATAGCTGACCAAATCTGAGCTTTGTTGGGGAAAAGGAAGGATGGATGCTGGGTAGGAAATCAACAGTGTCTGATATACTTATGAAGTTAAAATATAATATCATATAGCTTAATGATTTATTTTCTTGTTTTGGTATAGGAGAGTGCCTCATTTATCTAGCTTTTACTTGGAAGCCACTCAATGCATAGAGAGTGAAAGAACCAAAAAACTCAGTTCTATAATCATATATTAACCACATTTGCTTTCACCTCTTAAATTCTCTCCAATGTCATGTAGCATTTAAATATATAACTGCGTAATAGTCTGATTGGTAAATGTATACAATTGGACTTGTTGCACTGTGCAACTCCAGAAGAGCACAGCTCCTACAGAAAAAGAATCTGAAGGGAGCCTGCTGGAGTGTGGCAGTGTGTGTGATGGTGACTGAGCACAGTCATGATTTCAAACATAGCCAAAGAGATTTTAACACCTTGTGTTTAAAAACTGTCCCAAAACATTTCATTGTGTATAATCATTAGATATTTAAGTAAATCAGCATTCATATTCCCCTCAGAAAAGCCCCTTTAGAAAAATACTTGTGTATCATGTAGAATGTCTGTCAATAAGATACAGGGGAATTGGTTATGAACTACGGCTAAATATAAGAAGAGATTTAGGAAGCATTTGTTATACCTTATTCTTACTGGAAATCAGGATCACAGGACTGAGCAAGAGGAAAAGGGCTGGTAGGATTAGAATATTTTAATATTTTAGGATCAAGGCCATATTTTTATAACTCCCACAGTCCTAGAGCAATTCTTTGTGTGTCTGTGGCATGAAAGCATAAGGAAAGAGAGAAGTAGTGGGATTTTCTTGTATTTTCAATGTGGCGATGAAGTGAGAGCCAGTCTAGAAAGACAAGGCTCATATTTCTCGATGCTTCTCACTTAGAGTGCTGTGAGGCTCTTTTGTCCTTCCTCCTTTTCTCCTTTCCTCTCCCACAAACATCACCATGTCACTGCACATCAGGTATCTGCTAAAAGAGTTCTATTGCAAGCTATGCAAGGACAGGGACATCACAGCATTGGATGTGGTGTTCCTTACATGTGACATTTTAAAATGTTGGTCACTGACTACATAAACTCAGAAGATTCCTTTTTTCTTGACTCTAGGGGAGTTTGTGGACTTGGAGAAAGTTGTATTATAATTCTGCCTTAAGTATTTGGCTTTTCTAGAGGAAAAAGAGAGAGATGAAGGACAGCATAGACTCTGCCCTACACAATTTTATTGTCTAGCGGGAGAGACAAAGCCACATAGTCTGCAAAGCAATGCTAAACAGTATATCTTTATAAAATTGGGACAATAAGGCATGTGGTTCAAACTGTGAGTTCTGTAAGAACTTAAAGATGAGGGAGCTCAGTGAGTACAGGCTGTATCAGATCATGGGTCTCCACGGATAGGACTTGAGATATAGTTTATAGGATGGGGAGTGCTTTAGGAATGAGATCTATTGTCCAAGGTCCACCCTGGAGCTAAATGCTGTTGGGGAGAGATCAGAGTTCACTAGAGAGCAGGTTCAGACTTTTGCTACTCCCACTGCCCAGATGCCCAGACTTGTAAGGATACATTTGGACTAGAGTTTCAGCCTGAAGAAAGTGATACCACCAGTTGGCAAAGCAGCAGAACCCAGCGAAGTGTCATGCTTGTGAGGATAAAGCCTGGGACCAGGGCTGTTTATACATGTGTAGAGTGGCATTACTTTGCTGGAACAGATTTTTTTTATTTTCTTCTGAGCAGGTAGGTTCATGATTCATGATTTCCAAACAAAAGTGGTGGTTTGTGTGCATAAGCCATGGCAGCCAGTCTCCTCTTTCCTTCTGGGCACAAGTGACTGGTGCTTTCTTTATCCCATAGTTTTGTGTGGGCATAAAAACAATTCTGTTTCATTAGCATATTCTTTCTACTAGCAATCTTACTTTGTCACCTGCTCCCATACAATACTGTGCTAGAGTGGGTTAACCACCCCCCTCCCCCAAATTTCATGTTTTTGGCATCATATGGTAAAGCACTGAGTGGACAGGTGGCTGTCAAAAATATTATGAGGCTCTATGGGTAGATGTTTAGCCTCTAACATTAAGGATTTGCCAGTTGCTGCTATCGCAGTGGAGGTGGACAAATGGGAGCGTGTATTTATTAAACAAGTGCACTTGCCCCACTGGCCCTTACACACTGCCGAGATGATGAGTTCTCTTAACCCTTAAAGTTGGGAAGAAGCAGGGCCAGAGTGTTTTGTCTAATGTGTTAATTTGGGTCTTCTGAGAAGCAGACACTGGAAAGAGATTAGTTGTGCAAAAGATTAATTGGGGTAAACCCTTTTAAGGGAAAATGGGAGGGAGACTGAAGATGCTGGGACAGCTGTCAGACTTTGGTACAGCTCCAACCCCTATGGAAAGAGGGAAGGAAGAAGGCTGGGTGAGAGAAGGTTTAGGCTGTGGTGCAATTCTAAGAAAGGTTTGTCAAGGCTGATTGAGTATCCTTGAGCCATTGTAGCCCTTCAGGATACCTTCTCATTGTTAGTACACCTGCTGTCATTGTTAGTACACCTGCTGTCATGTCTGTGGCTGGCCTCAGCATGAATTTGGCCATGGATTCCAGAGCACAGAAGCTGAGACCATAATCACCTGCACTTCTCATAGTGAGAAATCTGAAAGTTTCATTTTTGTGGCCATTATATCAGGTCACCTCTGGCAGCAAGCAGCTTACTTCATTTCCTCCAGTGTACCTTTTCTTGAAGGCTGGGACCAGACCTGGGGCAGAGGTCCAGGCAGTGTCATTTAGATTTTGAGATCTTGTATGAATTTAACCATAGGGGCCCAGGTACTAGGCATTCATTATTATGACAAATACTTGTTTTCTCTGCTTGGGAAAAAAACAGTGGACACTTCATGTTTACTTTTTGTTGTTGAATTGAAAGCATATTGAAAAAATAAGTGGCTCACCCTCTGGTCATTTTGAATAGTATTAATACAGGTTCTTTATACTCAGTGCCCATATAGACATTATCTTATGCTTCCCTTCTTTATATTGCACTTGTGTAAAAAGCAGAGGACATAGTATCATTTATGATACCTGCTAAATAATTTTTAGAAAATGGATCCTTCATAGGCAAAGAGTATTGGAAAAGTGATGTTCTTATGCAGTTACCCTACACCACTTGCAGTGTAGATAATGTGTCTTCCCTTCTCCCTCCTGACTAGTTTTTTTTTGTAGCCATTTGAAACTGCACATGGAAGGCTGACGACTATTCTATGACGGATCAAGCACTCATGGTGGTTACCTATCCATCACTTATTTTCTCTTGCTAACAAAGGTTGTAACACAATACTTCTCACTATTATGGAGGAGTGGGCTAAATACTGAAGAATAAGTAAGGTAAAAATATTCTTGAAAGAAATATGTTTTCATTCTCGCCTCTCATGCTAATTTGTTCTCCACAGTGTTGCCCAAGTGATAGTTCTTACATAAAAATCTGATTGTTTTACTCTCCTGCCTAAAGTCTTTCAGTAGTTCTACATTGCCATTGATTTAAAAATAAAAACGTCTTAGCATGGCATAGGAGCCTCTTTATGACGTGGCCCCTGCCTATGGTCTGTAGTCTAGAGTTTCTCTCTCTCTTGCTTTCGCTCTCACTCTCTCTCCCTCCATTTCTTCTCTTACACCACTACTTACTGACTCTCTAAATTCACCAGATTTCTTAGGTCCCTCTGTGTTTATGTATTATATTAGTTAGGTTATCTTAGTGACTGTTAACACAGAAACACTAACATTTCAGTGACTATACAACAAAAGTTGTCTTTTCACTCACATAATAGTCCAGTGCAGGGTCTTTCTGGCTGGTGGATGGCTTTCCCCCGCCTGATGTCTCAGGGCAGGATCCTTCGTGTCCTCCTCATCCATCTGATAAATGGGAAAAGAGAAGGGAGAAAACTTACCTGCTTCTTAAATATTGTGTCCCAGGAGTGGCGCATATCACTTTTCCTTAAATTCCATTGTTGAGAACCCAACCAGATGCAGACAACCAAGAAACACAATCTCTGGCTGAGTAGTCACTTTCCAGAAGCTATTCTACACATTGGCAAACATAATCCTGGGGAACTTTTATCTGTCTCTGCTGTTACTCATGTGCCACCACCCACATGTGCAGCCTGGATCCCAACTCATTCCCTGATTCAGCTCATCTGAACAAACCTTATGAGACCTTTTAGGATTCATCTAAAGCTTTGCACCATTCAAAAGGCTTTAGAGTGTCTCCCCTCTATACTCATATAACACAGAATGCTTACCAGCTGTCATAGCACATATTACATCGTATTATAATTGTTTGCTTATGGGTCTTTATTTTATAAACTTGAGCTCCTGTAGGACTGGGACTATATTTTTATTTTACATCTATAAATGTCTGGCAAAAAATATGCAAATAACAAATATTTTATTAAGTAAATGAAAGGTTATTGGCTTCACAAGAGAGTGGTAAAACCTCCAACATTTGATGTTTTAAAGAACAGATTTTATCTTCAGATTGGATTTATCGTAAAACATATAAGTTGAGGAATGTATAGGCCTCTGAAGTTTCTTTTCTTTTGTTAATAAATCCATAATATTAAAAGAGTTCACAGTTATCAGATTACCGTGAGCATCCTAACAGTGTTTATAAACTTAAAAGTCAAGGATTATTACTTGGGTTCACCTCTTCACTAAAAGGAATGTTATAATATTATAATACATTTAGGTATGGATAAGCTGAAAACTGATTCAAAATTGTTTGAAGAATTTAAAGAATGTATTATGTCACATAGCAAAAAGTTTAGAATTAGGGTAGCTTCAGAATAAGTTGATCCAATGGTTCAGTGAACTCATCCAGGACCTGGATTCTGTCTGTAGCTCAGTCCTACCACCCTCAACATATTGACTGTGTTTTTGAACTAGATCCACTTGAGGTCACAGATACCTGCCAGCAGAAAATGAAGAAATGTGTTGCCTTGGTCGTGTCCTGAGGGAAAGAATGAGAACACCTTTCACTCAACCATTGTAGATAAATGATTACCTTTAGTCTGATGGGACTATCAGATATATGCTGATCTGTGGACTTTCCCCAGGGGAATTCCATCTCTGAACTGATAGATTACTCAGCATCTGTCACAGAGTAAAGGTTTTCTTGAAGCTTTTGTGTGGATAGAAGAGATTGGTAGCTCTTCTCTCCAAAATTTATGGGTCCATTAGGAGGAAAACAAGAGGAGAATATATGCACTAATGTCCATCACGAAAATTTAAACAATACAATCTATTGAACTAATGTCTGTAAAAGAGTGAACAATTTTCTAAACTAGGCAATGACCCAATTCTTTCCTCTGCCACTTCTACAAATTCCAAATCGCATGTTTAAAAGTATCCAATAGTGAACATTTTACATTGTGTTCCTCTAGTGAAATTATTTATCCTTTGTTTTAGGTCTCATAATGGGATTAATCTTAAGATATGCTACAGCACCAACTGATGTAGAAAGTGGAGCTGTTTATGATTGTGGAAAACTGACCTTCAGTCCATCAACTCTACTGATTAATATCACTGACCAAGTTTATGAATATAAATACAAGAGAGAAATAAGCCAGCACAACATCAATCCTCACCAAGGCAATGCTATACTTGAAAAGGTAAGGATTCTATCTGGTCATATACTTTTGTTTTCCAATATAAGTAATTGCATCATATATGAGCCACTATGTGCAATATAGTCACGCACATATATGTGCTCTTTTTCAACACCATACTTTTGGGGCGATTTTGTTGACTAAGGGGTTAATACTTTGATATACTCTTATTGTAAGCCCAGTTATCTGTAGTTTTTACTAGAAATTGGAAAAGAATGCTTTTTCATATAATTCTTTTGCAAGCCATAGTTATATTAGGTAAAAATATATGGTTCAACTGACTCTGACTTTCACAATACTGATTCAACTTTTCACATGTGTGTTTTAAGTATCACTTTATATATATTATCAGCTGGGTACTGGGTTCAAATTTTCCTTAAGTCAAAAGGAAAATGTAGGGATGGGGATAATGAAAAAATCTACACTTGCAAACTTTGATCTAGGATGCCTAGCTTTTGGCTACCAGCACAAAACTTTGTTGTTTATAAATACACTGGCAATAGATCAGTCTCAATAAATCTTGACTTCATCAGTTTAGTTAGGGGAACTTTAGGTAGAAAAAAGAAAAATTGTGAAGTGACTCATCTTTAAAAATGGTTTTATTATTGCAAATTTGTTAACTGCTTCAAGTATTGGAAGAAAAACTTCCTTCTACTCTTAGGACTCTGGGTCAGAAAACAGGTGAGGTTGCCTTTTGTGGTGCCCTGTGTGTTATGGATCAGTCTTTGGAATAAGTGAATTTGTGTTTAACAATACAAGTATGTTCTAAGAACCAGTGTTTCACATGACTTATTCCAGATCCTTTTAGATCAGAGCTGAAAATGTTCTTAATATTATGGAAGTATATTTTATTACTTTTATCCTATATGGATTTAGTTCTCTTTTAATATACACCTTTTTTTTTTTTTCCATTTTGAGAGCTTTGGGGCAGGAGGAGAGATACTTGGTCTGCCATTTTTCCTCATTAAAGATGAGTAACTTTTTTTTCCCACATTATCTTCCACTAACATACTTCTGGAATAACTTCCTTCTAGTGCTTGGTGAGACTTCAGGAAAGTCAAACTAATCATAATATTAGCCTAAATTAAACTTAGAAAAGTAAATTAAAGCACACAAAAAGAAAATTAAATAATGTATTTCTGAAATAAATAAGAGCAACTTATATCCTGTTTTGAATGATCTCCTCCATGTGATTTTTTCTGTTCACATGAATAATAGAAAATCATGTATCTTGAAATACTCAATTTTTAAAAATGAACTTAGCAACATGGGATTTTAAATAAAACATACTCTTCAGTTTTACCTTTGGTTTAATACCTAGACGAAAATTAAGTATTTCCCCCTTACTCTTTAACCCATTTTTATAATCATTTCTAAGTAGCACTTTTCTTCAAATAGGTTGACCCCAAAAGATGCTGATGATTATCTCTGCTACTATAGTAATTTTGTTCTCTAATAGGATTGCCAACAAACACCTGATCAGAAATTTTGTTTCTATATTATTAACATATTGATTCCTTTACCAGCAGCCAAACTCCAGTGTTTGCTTTTGAAAAATTAAAGCAAGAGATGAAGAAGGTGTATAAGTGGCTAAGGCCCTCTTGTTTTTTTTTCATCAGGTAGATTATGAGTTCTAAACAGAAAATGTTTAATTGACCTTGAATGGCATGTGTATTTTCTAGATTAACTTCTAAATCATTTGACTCATTAAGTCACAATTAGCATTTGTTTTTCCAGACATCCAAGGTTGGCAATGGGTGACTCAATACCCAGAGTACATCTTGCCCTCATTTCTGGTGGGGAAAGCAGCGTCCACTGGTACACTTACCATATTAGGTGACTTTAAGTGGAAACGATCTTGTTTACGAATTATCAGAGCATACCTTAGTGAACAGTTGTTGCTTATGTACCAATGTTAGGGAATTCTAGTGAGTGTTTGAAAATGAAAAACCCATAGTTTATCTTCCTTATGGGAAACCTCCACTGAATGCAGTTATTCTTATCAATCAATCAATCAATCAATCAATCTGTGTCAGATGCAAAAGGTTTCTAAAAAAGAGTCCATTCATTGGAAGGCTTATAGGGAGGTAAAAAGGAGTAACGGGACAATTAGGACCAGACAGATCTGCCATACATACTTAGCAAGTTTCTTGAATTTCTTAATCTCCAACTTTCTTATTTGTAAAGTGGAGAGATTAGAACTATTTTTTAGGATTGTTCTAATGTTTAAATGAGATGATGCATACAAAGTGCCTGGCTACCATTTGGCTCTTTACATTTCACTGCCATCACTGCCTCTACTACTACTACACTACCACTTTTAATGTCGCTGCCAGTACCCCGGCTGGCCACTGCAGTCTCTCTAACAACAATGCTGCTACTGCTGCTGCTGCTGCTGGTAATATGTGACTGTTTAATATATGCCAGGGATTAAGCAAATGCGTTTGCTTTTTAATTTATTTAACATCTGTTGGGGAAGATAAAACCAATGTATAATATATGCCTTTATATAATTTAGTTCTAAATTATATCATATGAACTATGAGGACTATAAAACTTTATAGATTAGTTATCACAGATACTTGAGCCTGTTAGGGAGCCTTCTTGCAAGAGGTGGTACTTGAAGTGTAGATATGTCTGCATAAGTAGTAGGAATTGAGTTCAGAATGGTCACTGGGCAGGATGTATTGGAAGGTGACTCTGTGGGGTATGGTTATCTGAGTGAGAAGGGAAGTGGGCTTTACAGACTTGTTGGATCAACAGAACCTGCTTAATAAGTAAAAACAGTGTGAATAGAAGAATCTAAGATTTGAAAGTGTTAGATGTGGCCAAGAGAATATGACAATCCCAGGATAGGGGAAAGAGAGAGAAAGAAGATTTGAGTATAAGAATGGGTGAAAATGGCCCTAGATCTGTATATAGAGATCATCTAATTTAGAACAAGAAAGAGACCTGACCTCATTAAGCTGAACCCTATCGTTTCGTAGATAAGTGAAACAAGAACTTAAGCACTAAAATTGATTTAAGTCAGTGGTTCTCAAATATGTCTGCAGTTTAGAGTCACTTGAAGCCTCAAAAAATCCTGATGCTTGTGTTCCACCCCTGGAGTTTGTGATTTTACTGGTTTAGGGTATGGCCTGATCCTTGGAATTTTTAGAAGATCACCAAGTGATTCTAACGGGCCGGCAAGTTTGAGACCATTGATTTAAGTCCTATGTTGTGTTCAGGTGAATATGGTGAAAAGAGAAATGTCACTTTTGTGCTTCTTTCCCTCACCTCCACTGCTATAGATTTACCAGCCGCTTTTACACACAAAGCACTCTCACGTCAGGACCTCTACACATGTCATTCTTTTTGTCTAAAATGATCTACTTTCTGCTTTTCAGATATCAGTGTCCTTCTTATTTCTAGAATCTTGGCTTGAAATGTCATCTCTTCAAATTTCTCTCACACAGTAGTGTCTCTCTCTCTCTCTCTCTCTCTCTCTCTCTCTCTCCTTTTCTCTCTCTCTCTCTCTCTTTTTCTCTCTCTCTCTCCTTTTTCCTCTCCTTCTGTTTTGTTTCAAAGTACCTAGCACCATCTAAAATTATATTTGTATTTTCTTGCTTGTTAATTGTCACTCTCATGTTGTTTATTGCCTACTGGACAATAAACTTCACAAAGGCAGGGACCATGTCTTTTCATTGACCATTGTATCCTCGAAGTCTATCACAGTACCTGGTGCATATTGCTGCTAAATAAACACTATATGAATGAATGAATGAATGAATGAATGAATAGCTTTGAAAACTTGTTAGAACATATACAACTAGAGTATTTGGAAATTATCATCTGGGAATTGGTAGAATTTTAGTGTCCTAGATGCTTAATTCTTGAAGAAACTAGGGTATTACCTAATCTTAGGTAATACATACAGATAATACATTTATATCTAGAGAAATTATATGTTGGATCCAGGGTCCCACTACTGGTCAGAGGCAGAATTGAGACCTATAGCACTTTACCCAGTGTTCTGAGTGATTTATTGTACCCCACACCACTGGACAGGCTCCCAAATGGCCCTGTGGACAGAGAAGGACAGAGTATCTCGGGTTGAGGCCTGGGGAATCTCATAGTGAGATAGATAGAAGAAGGCAAGGACCAGTGCTGAAAGAGAGGTTGGTTGTTGTGCAAGAAGAGGTCCAGCACATTGGAGTCACAGCAGCCATTGGTGCAGCCCCACTGAGTCCTTTTTCTTAGAGTACAGATTAAAGAGACTATTTGGCCTTTGTTTCTAAAAATTAGAAACAATTAGGATGAGGAAATGATTTTTGCTTTCAGAAGAATGTAATTTAAAGGCTTGAATGTAATTCCTAACTTCAGGACTTGGAAAAGTTGGAATGAATTTCTGTGCATGTAATCATCTTTTGGAAGATTTGTAAGAGCACATGTATTTCTGGGAGTTAGGTACTGATATGCTAGGAAATAGCACCAGGCTTGATGATTCCCTGAGTTCCTTCCAAAGAGAAGGTATGAAACTGGTACATATGAAAACTGTTGATATTGATATAAACGGCAATGTACTGTGCTTTTATGGCATGTGTAAACATACAGAAATTTCAGGAAATATTATATGCCTAGCTTGTTTTGTTTATGCTCAATATAGATCAAAGTATAAAAAAGAAAAAAACTGATTTCATTTAAAGATTAAAGAACACAGTATTTTCCTATACTTTACAACCAGCAGATGATCGCAAAACAACCTTCTGAGAGACTAAAAGTAGACCATGTTGATTTGTATTTATCCAGTCAATGTTTCCAACACCATTTGTCAAAACGTTCTGTGGATGTAAGGTATCCTTAACTACTTTTAACTGAATGGGACCTATATTCTATTACATGATAGCTTTATAAACATTAATTTGTTATATAGTATTTAGGAATATCAAAATGTCTACTAAGCATTTCTGAATTTCATATCAATAGGAGGTTTAAAACTTACCTTTGAAGTCAGATGATAAAATAACTTTCTCCATTATTCATTTATTTTTTCGATACTAATGAACTGAGCATTTCCCATCAGTTTCAATTCTGAAATAAGGAGTGGTTTTGAGGAGTTTATTAGTAAATCAGGACACAGCAATGAATAAATGAATAAATATACCACAAGGCAGGTATCAAAGGAGTGGGCCAAGTACCACAGGCACTCAGAGGAGACAATATGATTTTTTGTCAGGGTGATGGGGAATATTTCAAAAAAGCATAGTTGATTGCCCCTGGTGGTGGTTATACATGTGGTGTGTGGAGGCAGGAGAGACATTCTAAGCAGAGGAAAAAGTATTATGTGAAGGTGGAATATGGGGTAGAGAATATTGCAAGAAAGAAAAACATTTTCAACTGGTTAAAGTATAGAAGACCAATGAAATATAGGGCTGGAAATAAGAGCAGAGCTTAATTATGGAAGCCCTTGAATGCCAGATTGAGTAATGCTCACACTTTTTGTATTCAGTGAAAGAGTGTAATATTGACAAAAAGTGAAAGGGTATTTAGGCTGGTAGGTACATGGTAGAGAGTAAAAGTAGGAGACAGATGAGGACTAAGCTTGTATAGTAACCAAGGGGCAGATGGAAGAGAAGCCAGGAAGAAAGTTGCTGTAGAGTTTGAACCAATTGGGCCAAGGAGGAAGAGAGAACAGCTTAACTCTGCTGTCCTGGTCTTGTGGGTTCACAGAAGGTGAAGAGGCAGAAATGGGCAAGTTAGAAGTTAGGGGAAGGAGCTGGTTTGTAGGAGAAAATCACAAGTATGGTTTAAAACTGATGAATGAATGAATCTCTCATCATTAATTTATTTATCATTGACAACACATTATGTTTTTGCCATATTGAGTTTGAAGGGTCAGTATGTCATTTGGCTAGAAAGGTCTTGTAGACCCAGTACGTTTTCAAAAAGTAGTCTGTACAGTTAAATTTATACTTCCTATCATTCATAAATCAGTTGACTGTAAAGTAAAAAGTCAAAGGAAACTACCCAGAGAAATTTTTGCCTAGTCTTCACTTCATGATAAATTTTTGCCTAGTCTTCACTTCCTGTGCGACAAATGACACTATCATTTGGTAAGGGAAGTTATTTTGCAGTAAGTTATACTGCTGAGTAATCTGTCCTGTCTGTTGTTTCAACAAAGAGAATTGCCAGGTGCAAATAGGTCATACTGAAGCTATTATCAATTGTGTTGATAATATTGTATATTTTAGAGATGTTTTTAGGAAGCCCTCATACCAAAAGTAATCATATGACTTTTTAAAATAATTTTGTGTTTGCAGCATTAAAATATCAGTCTTAATTTTTTTCTTATAGGCCTTTTTTAACAATGATTTTGACATTTTGTGGTTCAAAGTCTTAATTTTCACATATTTATTTGTAAATTACTTTTTTCTGTCTAGTCTTTCCCTTTGCTTGACCTTTCTGGTTGCAAGGCCCAGAGAGCAAAGCTTTTCCTGTAACAGCAACAGTTTGGCCAGAAAGAGTCATTGGACCAAAGATAAATACGTGCAGTTAACACTGGGATACTTTTGAGGAGGATAAAGATAACAAAGAAATTTCCTCTAAAACTATTCTAGGCACACCGAGAGAAGCAAGCAAGCATCACGATAAATCAGCCCTTAGGGTTGGGGGAAACATTTGTGGTATACTATCAATTATTCTCCATTGTACAGAGAACGGGGATTCATGATTTATACTTCTCTATTATGACAAGTCTTGGCTATTAGTACTGAGTTGGTCCTGGGGAATCTCAGGCTTGGCAGTGAGTAGAATAAGGCTATTTGGATAGATTTAGCTACTTTCATCCTAAACTGTAGTTAAGAGGTCTTCTCTTGTTAATAAAGAAACTTAACATTTTCAAAATTTGTTTTAGTTGTTTTCTTCTACCTTTGTTCAACTTTTTTGCAGAAAATTGGCCTGAGAAATGATTTTAGAAATGTCTCAAGACTCTAAGTATCCCCCTGCCTTTCTTTTGTTACAAAGGTATTTTTTATTTTATTTTTCTCAGTTTTATTGAGATAAATGACATAAAAGATTATATTAGTTTGAGGTGTACAACATAATGATTCTATGTTTGTATATATTGTGATGACCACAATAAGTTTAGTTAACATCCATCACCTCGCATAGTTACAGATTTTTTTCCTTGTGATGAGAACTTTCAAGATTTTCTCTTTTAGCAGCTTTCAAATATACAATACAGTATTATTAACTGTAGTCACCATGTTGTATATTACATCCCTGGGATTTACTTATCTTATAACTGGAAGTTTGTACCTTTTGACTTTTTTCATCCATTTCCCCCACCCATCATCTCTACAACCAATCTCTTCTCTTTCCATGATTTTTTTTCAGATTCAGTATTAATGAGACCATGTAGCATTTGTCTTTCTCTATCATATTTTACTTAACATAGAGTCCTCAATGTCCATCTATACTGTTGCAAAGGGCAGAATTTCTTGTTTTATGGCTGAATAAATTTTCATTGTGCATTTTTTTATTGCTTTATCCATTTATTTATTTCTTTCTTTATCCATTTATCAATTTTCATATTTTGGCTATTGTAAATAATGCTGTAATGATCTCTTCAAGATCCTTATTTTAATTCCTTTGGCTATATGCCTAGAAGTGGATCATATGGTAGTTCTATTATTATTTTTTCAGGAGCCTCATACTGTTTTCCATAGTGGCTGCTCCAATTTACATTTTTACCAACAATGCACAAATGTTCACTTTTCTTCACATCCTTGTCAACATTTGTTATTTCTTGTCTTTTCAATATGAGCCATCCTGACAGGTGTGAGGTGATATTTCATTATGGTTTTGGGTTGTATTTCTGTGATAATTAGTTCTATTTTATTTTAATTTAGTCTTTGAACAAAATAGATTGTCCTCATTCATTTAGTCATTCAACAAGTATTTTTTATTAGACATTCATCATTCTTCAGGTATTTGTTCTGGTGCAGCAAGTATAGCGGTGAACAAAACACAAAGTCCTTGCTCTCATGGAGCTTAGTGTTTAGAGGAGATAGACAAGGGAGAGTCCAGCACAAGCATTCATAATCTAATGTCAGGCAGAGACAAATGCTATGAAGAAAAATTAGCAAAATGAGAGACTGGATAGGGAAATGTATTTAGATATGTCCTACAGGGAAGGCATCCCTGAAAGGTAAAGTTGGAGCCAAGATCTGAATGAAGTTGGGAGTGAGCCACATAGAGATTTATAAGAAGAGAATTTGAAAGCAAAAAAAAAAAAAAAAAAACTAAATGACATTAGATACCTTTGCTTTCTGGAAGACATTTTTCCCTTGCCAGGTCTTTGCTATATTTTTCAATATGCAAGATAATTTTTTTAATTTAATTTTATTTTTATTGATTTTTATTTTAAATTTTAAAAAGTTGGACATTTATACAATCTATGAAGTGATCCCCCAGATTAATCTAGCACCCATCTGGCACTATACACAACCATTACAGTAATGTTGACTATATACACTATGCTATACTCTAAATCCCCATGACTATTTTATAATTACTAATTTGTACTTCTTCATCTCTTCACCTTTTTCACACAATTTTCAATATTTGAGATCATTTTATCTATACAAAATGTCCTGGAAAAATTACATTTGTAGCAGTAGAGAAGGGTGGAGGAGAAAAAGAGAAATATCAACTTGGAATGAGGAGTGAAAACACAGAAAATAAAATGCAGAAATAACAGGAACATTATACTCCAAAGGCTGACAGGCTCTATGTGGTACCCTAGCCACATTTGCAGGCTTGCCTTCAGAATGCACAACCCAGACACCAGAGAATTGTTCTCTTATATTTTGACTGCAGCTTGGAACACCCCAAACTTTAGGATTAAGAATTACCCTAATCAGTGTTATTTCACCAGATAAGTTTGGGAGAGTTTGGGTTAAGCCACCAAAACAAGGCTATGGACATAACTCAGAAACTTCTGACCACTGGACAGAACACTTTTTTCTCTTCTTCATACATCATCAATCAGGACTTATGTTCTAAGAAAACTAACCATAGGAACAGTCATTTGGGACAGGAATTGGATTTCAACAAGGTATTCAATTTTATTTCTTAACAAAAAAACCTAGTTTCTCAAAATAATGTAAAGGCTATTTGGTGACAATGGTCTCCTGGAGTGACATGTGTTTTGAGCACAGATTGTACCAATAATGTCTCCCACACTCACTCTTGGTTGGAAAAGGAAGAGTCATGTGAAAGTGTATGAGTAGGTTGAATAATGGGGTTGGTTCTCTTTCTAACATGACAAAATGTAG
The DNA here is from genome assembly GCF_000151845.1 of Pteropus vampyrus. Classification (NCBI taxonomy): domain Eukaryota; kingdom Metazoa; phylum Chordata; class Mammalia; order Chiroptera; family Pteropodidae; genus Pteropus; species Pteropus vampyrus. Next base: position 5,398,131 of record NW_011888878.1, read on the forward strand.
TGGCTATAGGAGTAAAGGGAATGGCTTCTCAGATTCCTGTCATCAAGTCCTAGAAAATATCCCAGGCCACCAAAGGGAGAAACAACTGGGATACCCACCTATCTCCCAATCACTCCTACCTCCTGACTATAGCCTAGTCTCAGATCATCTTAGGTCACTAAGAATGTGATGATGGTTCTTGGGCCTTTTTAGCCTTGTCAACATATAGAAACCCAGGACTTTATCCATTTGACCATCCATTTGTCTAGTTCCAAAAGGAGAGAGAAAAAGAGATTTCCCATTAGACTTTTTAGTCTGAGTAAATAAAACTTGGAATGGATTGTTCAGTTATTTTCCCATTTGTTTTGTTCCTTCTAAAACATTAAACGGTGGCAAGAGGGTACATTTATCATTGCTGATCTCCAATGAATAATTATATAAGGTTCCATCTGATTGCATCACTCAGTTCTTCTTTAAGGTCATAAAGAAAGTCCTCATTAGTAACTTATACAGCCTGGGAGTAGGATCTACATTGGCTAGCACAGGAGGGGTGCACCAATCAGAAGGCATGGAAACAAAAAGGAAGCAGTGCATTTAACTGGCTTGTCTCCTGTTGCCATTTAAGCCTTTCTTGAGTTAGAGGTCTTTCAGATGTTCTTCTCACATTCATTTCTGATTATAAGACTAACTGAATACTGTCTGATTTTTGGAGTTCTGCCTCATGTGGTAGTGTATGGAGCGGGAATGTCCTGCAAATGCAGGTATTCTTCACCTTTCTTTTTGCACATTGGGTTCCCAGAGAAGTGGACTCTGAGTTGTAATTTAGCCAGCGGGATGGTTAAGTGCCCTTGAGATCAGCACCTTATGAATGGAAGAATAAAGCCTGAGTGGGTCAAGGGAGAAGTTAAGCTGTGATGTAGGCTAACTCCTTGGTATGCTCTGGAGTTAGAAGGCTCTTCAGAGTCATCCACAGTTGGGCTGAGATGGCCTGACCTCTAAAATACCAAATCATTCTGTCTTTGGATATGGGCCATTCTGCAAAGGGGGTGACCTTGGATGAGGAGGCAGCTCTTTGAAGTCTTGGCAATCCTGATGCAGCTGACAGCACTGTTAGCAGCAGGGGCAACAAGGCTTTCATTGAAGGGAAATCCCAGTATTCAACAAACTGACTCTCATAGAAGAGGAAAAATATTTTCTTCTATTTGTGTAGGTTCTAGACTAGGATCCCTGTAATGACGGATTAACAAGAGAAAAACAAACAAAAGTTTATTAACATGTTTATTTCATATGTACATAGGAGAAATATAGAGAATGAGTAACCAGTGAAGTAATACCATCTTCTGATAAAATAAAGAATAAAAGGTGTGGGAATGGCAAGTTTTAGGAAGGTGACCAGGAAAATTTGTACAGTAAACAAAAGTTAGGTTGTCATGCAGATTTAAGTCTATGCCTCTTCGTTGATAAATTTCTTATGATTTAGTCATCTTTCTCTTCTTAGTATCAACAGCCTTAAAAATGGTGATTTCCTTAATGGACATTTCCCTTACAGAAAGATAACTTCTAGTCTATTTTCAGAGCTTCTCTAGTGTATCCTGTTTCTCAAAATAATTAGCTAAAATTAATCCTTATGTCTAAAAGGTATATTTTGGAGGAGCCATATTCTGGTTTTCTCTCCCTTCCATAGGCTGGAAACCTGTCTATACATTATATGCTCAAGAATAGTACCAAAATGATGAGTTAACACTTAAGTGGAGTAAAATGTTGCTGTGGAGTACTAGAGGGGCCTTGTCCTGGCTCTTGAGATTGATTATTTTTCGAATATCCAGGAGTTTTGCAAGCCTGTTGTTAAACCATTGGAAGCTTGAAGTGGGTCATGATAAAAGTATTTACACCACAGAAATTGTCAAGTGCTGCAAATCAGAGCTTGTGGCCTTTTTTTTTTCCTCCAGAGGTATGGATTACCAGCATACCACTAAATATATGCCCAGATAATTGCATTGTTAGGAGAATTTGAAATATCCAAACATCTCACTTTTTACCTCACCAAATAGTCCTTTTCCTACATGCTGATTGTCTTAGAATTCCACAGTTAGAGCTTCATATGTTTAGCTTAAACTCTGACTACCTCTAAGGTGAAATAGTGAAGTATATAAAGTTCTTGACTTAGTCTGTTTGGGCAGCTGTAACAAAAATACCAGAGCCTGGGTGACTTAAAAAACAAATGTTTATTTCTCACAGTTCTTGAGGCCGGAAAGTTTAAGATCAAGGTACCAGCAATTTGGTGTCTCATGAGAGCAAGCTTCCTGGATCATACATACATGGCTGCCTTCCTGCTATCTCCTTTCATGGTAGAAAGAATGAGAGAGCTCTCTCAGCAGAGTTTCTTTTATAAGAGCAGTAATCCCATTCATGAGGGCTCTATCCTCCTGACCTAATCATTTTCTAAAGGCCCTGCCTCCTAATTCCAACACCTTTGGAGTTGGATTTCAATATACGAATTTTGAGGCAACACGAATATTCAGTCCATCGTAGTTTTGAAACTAAACTTGTAGCTGAATCCTACCTCTGTCACTTCTAATACTGAGACCTCAGACACAATAACTTCTCATATTTTTCTTTATTTATAAAACGAGAGTTAATAATACCCACTTTAGAGGATTGCTTTTCAAAATAAGTGAGAAAAAAGTTATGATTAGTGTTAGGCATGCTATAAATATTACTCTTCTTCCTTAATACCTGCCCTTGACAGGCATAAATTTCCTTCTTGGGAAGAAGTTTGAGATGGGCATAATAAAGGAAGCTTGGTGGTGTTTTTTAATGCATCATTTTCAAGGTGAATGGGCCATTTGAAAAACACATCATTTTAATTTTAAATTAGGCTGTTTAGCATCTACCTTTTGCTGATTTCAGCACCTCCCCTCTACTCCCAAATCCCCTCAAGCCTTCCTGCTGTGACTGTGGTCCTTGCTGACTCAGCCCTCCCCTATCCAGCTTCCCTAGGCCGGTTGCTTCCTGGTAAGGTCTTGTGATAGGGAAGCTACATGTACACTTCAAAGCTAAAGCCCAAAAGATAATGTAAACTCAGACAAATCGTAAGGCAAAAAGAAACTGCTTTCTATGGTTCTGTATATTCTGAGTGCTAGAAAGCAGTTTCTTTTGCCTTTAAAATTTGTTGGCCAAGATTAAAATCAATTCCAGATTGAGGGAGGTGGGGGAAATTCACTCCTGATGCACAGGCTTTCAATTGTGTTGGATGCCTTTTGCAATTCTTACCTGGGTACTGAAGAATGAATATTCTTGGTGTTATGGGAGACCAGGCCCTTCTCACACCCACCTGTTATTTTCTCTTCCCCTCACACAATGAAGGGCAGACCCACAAGTCACCAGCAGCCACACCAAGTTATATGTAGTCAGTTAAAGACCAGGAGTCTGAGAATCTAGGGTCAGAAGTAGGAAACCATATCATTTGTGTTTCAAATTGGGACTCTTGAGAGTGAAGAGAGGCCTAATGAATAATTAGGCCAGGACAACAGACATTTCCTGAAACTGTTCTGGTCAAGTTGAAACCAGAGGGCAACCGAGTCCAGAGCTGCCTGCACCGCTCAGGCAATAGACTGACACAGACAATTTGAAATATTTAGAATAAACGTTTGAAATATTTAGAATAAACGTTTATTGTCAGAGCACTGGTGATCTGAGAAGGCAGCAGGTTATCACCTTTAAAAACTGCCTTGCCTTCTCAGTCCAACTTAGGGTATGTAAAGGAAAATCTGGGCATTATTCCAGGAGCTACATGATGATTCGGGGGA
>NW_011888878.1:5403148-5406033 GCF_000151845.1 Pteropus vampyrus
TAACAGACTATGAGAATGTTAGTTATTATTTGTATTCTTAATTATTATGATTGACAGGTGTACCAGTCTACAAGTGAGGAAGACAGAGCTGAACTTCAGCTCTGACTAAATTATGACTGTGCATTTCCTTTTCCAAGGCAGTTTGTTATTTACAAAGGCGTTCCCTATCACATTGTCCATTTCAATCTCACCATTATTCCATGAGGTGAACAGATATCATTCCATGTCTCAGAGTAGAAAACTGAGGCTCTGTAAGCTTATGCGACTTGGTCATGATTGATCTGTAGCAGAACTGGTCTTAGGACCAGGTCTTCTGACTGAATTCAATGTTCTTTTCATACCTCCTACTGCTAAATTAAATATTTAGAATTATATAAATGTTTTGTTCTCAACTTTCCACTTAATTTTGCCTGGAGTTGTAAATACTACCTCCAATCAAAAATGACAAATATAATCATTTTTGCATGTATAATGTTCACAATAATGTATTTCTAACTTTTGAAATTTTAATTACTTGAAAAATAATTATAGTTTTGTGTTATAATAATATTTCCACAATTTCTTAGTGATTAGTTATGATTATTAAATTTTTATCTGTAGTGTTCTCCTTTCTCTGTTTCTCTGTAATTTAGTTCTGCTTCTACAAACTTAAATGCTAAATGTATATATTTTAGTGATACACTGTTTTTAACCATTAACATTCATAATACTAAATATTCTAGTTGAGAGGGGCTATTCTCAGCCTTCCAATAATTTGAGAATATAATGAAAATAACTTAATAAATTTGGATATGGCATAGGTTAACCATTTAACAAACATTTATTGCTCATCAGGCTCATTATGCATCAGGCCCATTCAGATATTTTATCAAACTGGAAAATCATAACAAATAGGGGCCCTTAATTCTTAACTTTTCCTTAAATATTATTTTTTGATTTTTAAAAGGTTCTATTCTATTTCAGATGTTCATCATTCTTTGTAATTTTAAAAATATATGTGGTTTTTATTAGTAATTTTATTACATTTGTGGTATAACTGTCTATAAGATACTTTATAAAATGTTCATTTGAGGACAGGAAGGTTGCTGTTTTTTTAAGGAAGAATTCAAATAATCTTGTAACATTACATAACCACTGTAAATTTTGCTAAATTTCTATCCAGTCTTTATACATACATTTTTCTATGTATTTTAAGTCTCTAAAACTTTGTAATTTGCTTTATTAATGTGTTATTATACCTTAAACCTTTCCTCAGGCTTTTAAAAATGCAGAGTGGTAGGTATAAATGTGCTTGATTTTTTTTTTTGAGTTGTTTCTTCATTTTTACTAGTTTACACTAGTGAATAACATTTTAGTAAAAACCTACCTGTATAAAGCTTTTCCTATATTTTGAATTATTAAATAGCTTAGCTATTGGATAATAGATATCAAATATTCTCTAACTAAATGTTTTATGAATCTTTGAAAAATGCTAGACAATTGGAACAATTGGCTATCCATGTGGAATAAAAAAAATAGATTCCTATTTCACATCACATAACAAACTTGCGATGGATTAAAAATTTAACTGTAAACAGTCAATTATAAAACTTTAGGAGAAAATATATTTATGATATCAGGATAAGGAAAGATTTTTTAAAGATGTTGCAAAAGCTGAAATCATAAGATAAAAATAGAATAAATTATAAGGTAATCATAAGGTTAAAATAGAATAAATACATTAAAATGAAAAACAAAGCTTTTTCATGGAAAAGGCACCATTAACAAAGTTAAAAGACAAAGTTAAAAAATTTAAGAGGTGAGAAAACAGAATATATTTGAAATGTAAATAACCAAAACCATATCTTATGAAGAATTAATCAACAAGAAAAAGTTATACTGGGTAAAAGACATGATCTAAAAAGTCACTAACAGCCAAAAAACAGAAAAATAAGCTCACTTAATTAGTAATAGCAAATGCAAGGTAAACATTAATGTGATATCAGCTTATACTTATCTGACTGGCAAAAATTAGAAACTTGTCAATTGTCAATTTTAAGTGTTGGCTAGAATGTGGGAAAATGTTCTTATACTTCCCCGTGGATGTGTAAATTGATGTAACCACTTTAAAGTAACTTGGCAATACCTTACTAAAGTTGAAGATTCATATACTTTATCATCCAGCAGTTCTACTTCTATGTGTTTTCTACTTCTAGAGAAACTTTCACATGTATGCAAAGATTTTAGCATAATATCCTCTGCATTATTTTTAATAATTGCAAAAAGTTAGAAATAACCTAACTGCACTACTTCTCTTGTTAAAGAAGGGGAAAAAACAGTAATGATATATTCAGCTAATAGAAAACTATACAGCAGTTTAAGTGAATGGAGAAAGTCCACATGTATTAATATAGATAAATCTTACAATGTTGAATGTAAAAAGAAGGATACAAAAGAATAATTGTTAAAATTCCATAAAATTTAAAAGTAGACAAATAGTACTAATTATTGCTATGGATGCATGTATATGAAGTACAAGAATATAACCATGGAAAGAAAGAACACTATAATTTCAGGCTATTGCTTACTTCTGGAGAGCGGTGGAGATCTCTGATACATCATTTAAAACTTGTTAGAAACAAAATTAAGAATATAAATATAATAAAAGAGAAACAGCTCTGGTTTAGGATTTCTAAATTCAGTGGTGCCTCTGAGTGCCCCAGCGACTTTTCATATGCCTCTTGAAATTTCTGGGGGACAATATGAGCTCAGAGTTGTAAACAGTTTTTGGCACAGAAACCTTCATTCGAAGAAAATTTGAAAACCCTGCACAGTATGTGAAACAGGTGAAATCAAAACTGCTTAGGCAGAAACTGGAGGGAAGATCCGGGATGGGTGCCAGTGCA